>NC_056448.1:44593613-44676113 GCF_018296145.1 Oncorhynchus tshawytscha | reverse complement strand
CATCTCGCAAACAAAACGTTCTGTATTTTATTTTATCTAACGGGTGGCATCCATCAGTCTAAATATTCCTGTAACATTGCACAACCTTCAATGTTATGTCATAATTACGTAAAATTCTGGCAAATTAGTTCGCAATGAGCCAGGCTGCCCAAACTGTTGCATATACACTGACTCTGCGTGCAATGAACGCAATGAGAAGTGACACAATATTGTCTGCTAACCTGGATTTCTTTTAGCTAAATATGCAGGTTTAAAAATATATACTTCTGTGTATTGATTTTAAGAAAGGCATTGGGGTTTATGGTTAGGTACTAGTTTATGGTTAGTTGCAAGGAAGTTGTGAATAATACGTTTCACTCAGCAATGATTGTGCTTTTTTCGCAAACGCGCTTTTGTTAAATCATCCCCCAGCGTTGCATCGATTATATGCAACGCAGGACACGCTAGATAAACTAGTAATATCATCAACCATGTGTAGTTAACTAGTGATTATGATTGATTGTTTATTATAAGTTTAATGCTAGCTAGCAACTTACCTTGGCTTCTTACTGCATTCGCGTAACAGGCAGTCTCCTCGTGGAGTGCAATGTAATCAGTTGGTTAGAGTGTTCGACTAGTTAACTGTAAGGTTGCAAGATTGAATCCCCGAGCTGACAAGGTAAAAATCTGTCATTCTGCCCCTGAACAGGCAGTTAACCCACTGTTCCTAGGCCGTCATTGATAATAAGAATGTGTTCTTAACTGACTTGCCTGGTTAAATACAGGTGTTTTTTGTTTTTAAATTTTTATTTTATTTTATTTTAAAAAAATTGGCCAAATCGGTGTCCAAAAATACCAATTTCAGATTATGAAAACTTGGAAATCGGCCCTAATTAAATCGCCCATTCCGATTAATCGGCCGACCGCTAATGTGGACACCCCCTTCAAATTAGTGGATTTGGCTATTTCAGCCACTGACAGGTGTATCAAATCGAGCACACAGCCATGTAATCTCCATAGACAAACATTGGCAGTAGAACGGCCTTACTGAAGAGCTCAGTGACCTTCATCGTGGCACCATCATTAGGATGCCACCTTTCCAACAAGTCAATTTATTACATTTCTGCCCTACTAGAGCTGCTCCGGTCAACAGTTATTATGAAGTGGAAACGTCTAGGAGCAACAACGGCTCAGCCGTGAAGTGGTAGGCCAGACAAGCTCACAAAACGGGACCTGGCGAGTGCTGAAGCACGAAGCTCGTAAAATCATCTGTCCTCGGTTGCAACACTCATTCCCGAGTTCCAAACGGACTCTGCACAATAACTGGGTTTCCATGGCTGAGCAGCCGCACACAAGCCTAAGTTCACCTTGTGCAATGCCATGAGTCGGCTGGAGTGGTGTAAAGCTCGCCGCCATTGGACTCTGGAGCAGTGGAAATGCGTTCTCTGGAGTGATGAATCCCACTTCACCATCTGGCAGTACGGATATGGGTTTGCCGGATGCCAGGAGAACACTCCCTGCCCTAATACATAGTACCAACTGTAAAATTTGGTGGATGAGGAATAAATGGTCTGGGGTTGTTTTTCATGGTTCAGGCTAGGCCCCTCAGTGAAGGTGAATCTTAACGCTACAGCATACAATGACATTCTAGACGATTCTGTGCTTCTAACTTTGTGGCAACGGTTTGGGGAAGGCACTTCACCATTTCAGCATGACCAGGTCCACACAGAAATTATTTGTCGAGATCGGTGTGGAAGAACTTGACTGGCCTGCACAGAGTCATGACCTCAACCCCATCGAACACCTTTGGGATGAATTGGGACGCCGGCTGCGAGCCAGGCCTAATCGCCTAACATCAGTGCCCGACCTCAATAATGCTTGTGTGGCTGAATGGAAGCAAATCCCCGCAGCAATGTTCCAACATCTAGTGGAAAGCCTTCCGAGTAGAGTGGAGGCTGTTATAGCAGCAATGTTCCAACATCTAGTGGAAAGCCTTCCGAGTAGAGTGGAGGCTGTTATAGCCGCAATGTTCCAACATCTAGTGGAAAGCCTTCCCAGAAGAGTGGAGGCTGTTATAGCAGCAATGTTCCAACATCTAGTGGAAAGCCTTCCGAGTAGAGTGGAGGCTGTTATAGCAGCAATGTTCCAACATCTAGTGGAAAGCCCTCCGAGTAGAGTGGAGGCTGTTATAGCAGCAATGCTCATGGTTTTGGAATGAGATGTTCAACGAGCACGAGTCCACATACTTTTGATCATGTATTGTATATCGCTTAGCAGTCTGACGTGTGGTCAAACCCAGTACACAGTGGCCCATTCTGTCTGTTAACTAATGGAGACAGTAAAAGTCAGACGACTACACCGCTCTTCCATTCACTCACTGGATAGCACAATACAGCCCTCCGGGCCTTATCATTTCACTTCAGGAGCTCTGCTTTGAGTCTGTTTACACTAAACAAGAGAAGATATTGGCTAATATTGGCCGACATAACTTGAGGTAGTGTGATGGGAACAACAGCTGTATCGTTCCTCATTCTAGGGTCATTGAGAGGGCACACTGAAAATGACACAATAATACAGATTCCAGAACTGGCAAGGCGGAGAAGTCCTCTTTCCCTGGACTGAAAGAGTGCTAATGCGACTGGCCAGAGAATGAGGAACAAAGTGACTGTCCCACAGCTGATACTCCGTGACAGTGGTGGGAAAAGTACACAGTAAAGATACCTTAATAAAAAATTCCTCAAGTAAAAGTGAAAGACACGCAGTGAAATACTACTTGAGTAAAAGTCTAAAAGTATTTGGTTTTAAATATACTTAAGTATTAAAAAGGTAAATGTAATTGCTAAAATATAATAAAGGTAAAAGTATATAAAAAAATCCTTATATTAAGCAAACCATACGGCACCATTTTCTTGTTTTTTAAATTTATGGATAGCCAGGGGCACACTCCAACACTCAAACATAATTTACAAACGAACCATGTGTTTAGTGAGTCCGCCAGATCAGAGGCAGTAGGGATGACCAGGGATGTTCTCTTGATAAGTGCATGAATTTTCCTGTCCTGCTGAGCATTCAAAATGTAACAGGTACTTATGGGTGTCAGGGAAAACGTACGGAGTAAAAAGTACATTATTTTCTTTAGGAATGTACTGGGAGTAAAAGTTAAGTACAGATACCCCCAAAATACTACTTAAGAACTAAAGTATTTTTACTTGAGTTCTTACTTGCACATCAAGGTGGGCAGGGTTACCAAGGCAACCTGCTTCTGGAAGATGTATGAAGACTTTCCCAACTTAAAAACCAGAGGCACATCCCCCAGTAGGTTTGGTTTGGTGTTGTAGTTTCAACTTAAAAACCAGAGGCACATCCCCCAGTAGGTTTGGTTTGGTGTTGTAGTTTCAACTTAAAAACCAGAGGCACATCCCCCAGTAGGTTTGGTTTGGTGTTGTAGTTTCAACTTAAAACCAGAGGCACATCCCCCAGTAGGTTTGGTGTTGTAGTTTCAACTTAAAAACCAGAGGCACATCCCCCAGTAGATTTGATCAAAACATAAAACAGGAAAAAAAAGGTATGGGGGGGCAAATGTGTCCACTCACATTATTTGGGATTCTTAAATGACGTTGTGTGGAACACATTTGGTTTCTATTGTAATTATCTCACGCTAGCCGAAGGAAACCTCCCTTTGCTTTGCTGACATGACCATGGCACAAACCTGGAAAACTGAGACCTCACTGCTCTTTAGGGAAGGAATGAGGAAAGGAGGAGGGAGGTGAGTCCACAGAGAGTGTGGAGTGATGAGGGGGACAGGGCATTGCAGCTTTTATCAAGTTCCACCGTGTGAGGCAGGCAGTTCCACAAAGAGGGGATCCGCCCCTTGACCTGTCCAGGCACCGAGCCCCACCTCTAACGCCACCAACACTTCCAGAGCAACAAAAGACCAGCAGGGAGGTTTGGAGCGACCCAGTCCCTATGAGCTGAGCAGATTAACAAAGTCCCCTGGAGGTCTGTGTGAGATGGGCCTGACGTTGTTTTCATGCCTCAGTCATTAAAATGCCAGTCTGAGTTGGCAAGAACTCTGTGTGATAATTAGGGTTGCAAAATTCAGGGGGAACATTCAATAAATTGGAGTTTCCAGAATCAGGAGGGAATAAGCAGAACACCTCGAATCCTCCAACCAGGATTTCTAGAAAACAAGGGAATTTATTGAAAGTACCAGGAATTTTGCAACCCTAGTGATAATAGGAAACTGGGTCAGAGGGCTACTGCCAAACCATGCAACTACCCCTCTTCATCTGACCCGCCAAATTAAACTAGGTACTAGTTGATCTTCAGATGATATGGATAGAAAAAAATACCTTGTGTGATTAGTTTTGAATTTGAGTTGTATGTAGTCTAGAGCGAGGTCCAGAGCTGGCTGGTTTTCTGATCTACCTGTTCATTAATTGCATCCACCTGGTGTCCCAGGTGTAAATCAGTCTCTAATAAAGAAAAAGCAATGGATCTGACTTCAACGTTCCAGATTTGAATGAGGGGTATAGAGCCGATATCTAGAGTAGTTCAGTATTATAGTGCAGTATTATCCCGCTGTATACCTGCATTTTAATACAATATCTGCATTTAAGTACTGTTCCTGTAACCCCGTGCTTTAAGTTCTGAACCGAGCTCAAACTGTCCTGGGAAGGATCTTTTAAAGAGGACCGCTGTACAAAAGTCCAGAGTCCTACGGTGGAAATCTCAACAGGCACACACAACGGTTAGAGCACAGTAGTAGTGATGTCTGTCAGTGACTGTCAACAGTTTCTGTCTACAGTTTCCATGATTACCTTTATCTGCTCTGGGATACCGATTCATGTTGATATTTTTAAGTGCTGGTGGTCGTTGACATTGTCTTACGTCGGACAGCGCGTAGATTCCGCCTGCACTGATCCGTCTCATATCGCAAAGTGGGACAGCTCGAAAGTCGTTCTGATACAAGGTCTAACATTTGATTTTTTTTTTTTTACCTAGGTGACATCTACTAAACCCCATTTCTGCCTCAACTGTCTGAATTGATCTAAGCTAAAACAATAAATGTCAAATGTAGATTTTTAGGGCGAGGCAGTCTTAGTCACCCTATTTTAAATCTAGATCAGGATTATTGTGCTTCAAAAGAACAGTATTTTTGAAGTTCGACTATAGCACGACAGCTAGCATAAATTTGTCCAACATTAACGCTAATGTTAGCCGAGCCAGTCACTGAAAGGATGCTGCACACACACACACACACACACACAATGCTGAATGCTCCAACAAAAGCTAGCTAGCGACTGTAGTAGTAGTGCTAATGCTTACATTATGAGTTTTTATTTAGCAGCTGTTCTTCTGCGTCGAGACATTACAGTAGTCTACAGAGTCAGCTGCTGGCTGTGCTCAGCTGACTCAACCATACGATAGCGGAGAAATGTGCTGATCTACGGACTGATTTCTGATAAGACAGTTTCTCTTAATTGTGGGAAAGTATGTCTACAACTTTAGGGTAATTTAAAAAGGCTAAGCAAGCTTTTGATGCCAGTGAAGGATGAGCTAGCAAACTAGCTAGCTAGCTAACTATGTCAGTAAGCTAGTTAGCTACACAGCTGATCACTGGCGATCAACATCCTGGCACAATTTGTGCAGGAGATAGAAAATTTTAAAAACTGGTGGCTAACAATTGCAAACTATTAAATCATTGCCAAAATGTTTGTAATAATTTTGCTAGTTAGTTATTCTGAAGTCATACGAGTGTTAGTGACATTTGGAACTACAACCCTCTTTTCCATAGAATTAGGAATCAGGATAACGGAATGGACATGAACCTTCCAATGAAGGGATAAAGGCCAGCCATGGTTTGCCTGTGCTGTTTTAAGACAGTGTAAAATAATGAATTTGAAGAATTTCTGCACTGCATGTCTGCTAGCTAGCCAGACCGTTTTAGAGGAATGATTCCATACATTTGTCTAATTCACTGCCAATATTCTATTTTTTTTAAATGCAGTCAATCCACAGCCATTCACTGGCGCGAATCAGTTGATGATACGACTTCGACAAGTTGCAAATACTGATATTTTATCATATAATAGCACTCACAGCTTTCCAAGAACACCAAAAATGTAGACATTTGTGGTTTGTTTACATATTTTAGAGGTGATTATTCACATGGAAAATTGGTATAAAACCTGTATAAAATGTATTTCTAATTATATTATATAATTATATATATATTTGACATGTCACATGCCTTTTATGTTCCTGCATATTAAAAATCGGGATTACGCCTCTACTGCCATTCATTCCAATTAGACTGGTTTAGATTTCTCGCTGCCATTTTCACCACATTCTGGAACATTGAGGGTTTATGACATTGAGATCCTATTAAATTACTAGAGAGGTTGATGCTATTTTCCTCAAATCACAGACTGAACCAGGTGGATGACTCGTCATAAAGGGGGGGTGAATGGGAAACATCTGCACATTTATTGATGATGATGGTGGTAGTGATGATTTAACAACAAACAGATTGATCAAAAGTAGCTTCTCCAAATGTGGCTTTACCATATCAGTTTGGAAAATAGATAGATGTTATGAACAGGGCTCTAAATAAAAAATATAAAAAATCATAGCACTGGTGTTCCAAACTTTGAAAGGTTAGGAGCACAACAAAAGTTAGGAGCACAACAAAAGTTAGGAGCACCAGAAGAGAAACTTTTTTTTTTAATGGAGAGAGAGACTATATGGGGCCTATGAATTCTAGCTACTTTTGAAGAAACTAATATTTAACCCTGTAAAGACATTTGTTAATTATAAAAAAAACTATTATGTTGATATATAAAAAAAACTGTCATTGTTTAAAAGCACTACCTATTGAGATGCATAAGATTTAAAAAATTGTACACTATCCCTTTAAAAGCGTAACATTTTGTGAGTGATGACATGCAAGAGATCATTCATTAATTCATTCATTGATCTATGATCATTGATCCTGAAGAAGATATCCCCTTTCCTTTCTCTCTGTGCCACCAGAAGTTTGGATGTACTGCTAAAGTTCCCAGGTTGTTAGCTAGCAATCTAGCTAATGAAGAAATAAGACTGAGCAAGGTGTAAACAAATGCACCCGACATAGCTTATGAACAGGGCCACCAGCCACTGTTGCAGGTAGATGGAAAAACAGACCAGAATCTCAATATATTTCTTCACCATAATTCTGCCAAAAACCACTCGTTTTCATTTTTTTTAAATCACACTTCTTTCCACAACAATGCTTAAACACATCAGGACAACACTTGAGTTCTAGAAATGTTTAATTTTATGTTGGAGGGTACAGTTAACCAATCATTTCAATTGCGCACCTCAAGAGACTGATGTATGTTTAGCAGTGTTTCTGTACTGCATGTGTGTTAGCAGAGTTTGCAAAACAAATGACTGATACAAATCATGAGAGAGACTTACCCAGATAGGGTTTAAGGTTAGAGACTTACCCAGGTAGGGGATGCATGGTGTTATCTTGAGAGAACGGATGTACTCCCTCATGCGCGTGTAGTTGTCCTCTTTGGATGTCAAGAAGTCCAGCTTCTCAAACGTGGTCTTGTCCTTCCGGCTGATCAGCTGGGAGAAGAAGGACAAGGTGGAATCAGCTTACTGTTGATTCATTTCCTCTTTCAGCCAGTCAGCCGGCATCATTTAGTTGTACTCTGTTAATTGTAACTCGACAACATGAGTGGTCGATTTCCCCTGCAGAGATTACTAGCAAATCTGATGCATTGTTACTTCTTCAGCAACCAACGACACACTTCAAGGTAAAATAAATAAATAATAAAATACATTTTTAAAAGAAAATCAGTCATCGGTAACAGGTAGAGTTGAAACGTTTAAAATACAACATATTACTGACACACAGACACCAAGTGAACAATGGTGTCAGCAGCACAGACAGACAATAACACATGACCAGAAACCACAAGACCATGGACTGTCTGACATTTGTGTTTGTCATAGAGAACTCTAATGGACTTACGGCTGGGGACAGACAGACATGAATACAGACAGACAGACAATAACACATGACCAGAAACCACAAGACCATGGACTGTCTGACATTTGTGTTTGTCATAGAGAACTCTAATGGACTTACGGCTGGGGACAGACAGACATGAATACAGACAGACAGACAATAACACATGACCAGAAACCACAAGACCATGGACTGTCTGACATTTGTGTTTGTCATAGAGAACTCTAATGGACTTACGGCTGGGGACAGACAGACATGAATACAGACAGACAGACAATAACACATGACCAGAAACCACAAGACCATGGACTGTCTGACATTTGTGTTTGTCATAGAGAACTCTAATGGACTTACGGCTGGGGACAGACAGACATGAATACAGACAGACAGACAATAACACATGACCAGAAACCACAAGACCATGGACTGTCTGACATTTGTGTTTGTCATGAGAACTCTAATGGACTTACGGCTGGGGACAGACAGACATGAATACAGACAGACAATAACACATGACCAGAAACCACAAGACCATGGACTGTCTGACATTTGTGTTTGTCATAGAGAACTCTAATGGACTTACGGCTGGGGACAGACAGACATGAATACAGACAGACAGACAATAACACATGACCAGAAACCACAAGACCATGGACTGTCTGACATTTGTGTTTGTCATAGAGAACTCTAATGGACTTACGGCTGGGGACAGACAGACATGAATACAGACAGACAGACAATAACACATGACCAGAAACCACAAGACCATGGACTGTCTGACATTTGTGTTTGTCATAGAGAACTCTAATGGACTTACGGCTGGGGACAGACAGACATGAATACGAGAGTGATTTGGAGTTGGAGGACTTCTGGGTGCTCACTGTCTGAGGGATTTAACCCTGGCTCCCCTCATTAACTGCCTTCTCAGAGTTATCATTATGACATTAGCCTGCAGCCTCACACAGTTCCCAACATATGCAGGCCGAGGCCACACCTGGCACCTGCAGCCACCTTTGTTTTGCACGTCTATGCAGTCAAGCACATCTACATCTGACCTAACTGGGAGTCAATGTTGTTTGGCTTTAAACTCTGCCAGAGTTAGTGGAATGTAGGTGTAGAGCTTAAATCAAAACAGCCAATCAGTTATTGGAGGTCATTAGATGTTATGTACAACTCAAAATCGGCACACTCATTTCATTGTGTGTGTGTGTGGAAGTATTGAAATGTACATTAAAAAATGTTGTATTTTCTCATCTTAAAACCCTGTAAAAAAAAAAACTGTCTAAGTAATGAAATCAAATTGCCGAGTGCTAATTTTCAGAGTATTAGGTTCCCATTGAGTCCTGTGAGCGCCAAGATGTGACACCGTGCTTCCTCAGAGCTCAACACCACAGAGTGGAGGGGTGAACCCGTGCTTCCTCAGAGCTCAACACCACAGAGTGGAGAGGTGAACCCATGCTTCCTCAGAGCTCAACACCACAGAGTGGAGAGGTGAACCCATGCTTCCTCAGAGCTCAACACCACAGAGTGGAGGGGTGAACCCATGCTTCCTCAGAGCTCAACACCACAGAGTGGAGGGGTGAACCCATGCTTCCTCAGAGCTCAACACCACAGAGTGGAGGGGTGAACCCTTGCTTCCTCAGAGCTCAACACCACAGAGTGGAGGGGTGAACCCTTGCTTCCTCAGAGCTCAACACCACAGAGTGGAGGGGTGAACCCTTGCTTCCTCAGAGCTCAACACCACAGAGTGGAGGGGTGAACCCATGCTTCCTCAGAGCGTAATGCCACTCATGCTTCCTCAGAGCTTAACACCAGAGTGGAGGGAAGCCTTTGGAGTGGTCTTCCATTTCCGCAATACCAGACAGCAGAACAGAACCAGAATGGCCCCCAGACTTTTATGCAATTGGTTATTTTTTGCAATAGTTTCTGCTCTTTGCCTGGGGCAGAGTGGAAACAGGACTATCCTATAGCCGGGGAGGAGTGGAAACAAGACTATCCTATAGCCGGGGAGGAGTGGAAACAGGACTATCCTATAGCCGGGGAGGAGTGCAGACAGGACTATCCTATAGCCGGGGAGGAGTGCAGACAGGACTATCCTATAGCCGGGGAGGAGTGCAGACAGTACTATCCTATAGCCGGGGAGGAGTGCAGACAGGACTATCCTATAGCCGGGGAGGAGTGCAGACAGTACTATCCTATAGCCGGGGAGGAGTGCAGACAGGACTATCCTATAGCCGGGGAGGAGTGCAGACAGGACTATCCTATAGCCGGGGAGGAGTGCAGACAGGACTATCCTATAGCCGGGGAGGAGTGCAGACAATCACCTGAGCCATCATCTCCCCTCTTTAGGGGTTGAATACTCTCCCTCTAGTAAGGACAGTTCCCTCCCTGCTTCGGGTTGGTAAGAGCATCAATAGCTAATCCTAGCCACTGGAGAGTGGGGTCCTGAAGAGAGTAGCCAGATGTCTCTTACTCCCCTGCCCAGACAAATGCCATGGACACAATGTTAAGTGAATACAGTAGTGTGGATTTACACGGGTTACCATAACAGATGTAAAAACCCGTTTTCCTTTGAGGGACGGTAAGGGGCCTTTGAGGGAAGGTAAGGGGCCTTTGAGGGACGGTAAGGGGCCTTTGAGGGACGGTAAGGGGCCTTTGAGGGACGGTAAGGGGCCTTTGAGGGACGGTAAGGGGCCTTTGAGGGACGGTAAGGGGCCTTTGAGGGACGGTAAGGGGCCTTTGAGGGACGGTAAGGGGCCTTTGAGGGACGGTAAGGGGCCTTTGAGGGACGGTAAGGGGCCTTTGAGGGACGGTAAGGGCAGCTGAGAAATGGCATGACTGAGGGAAACATTCATCAAAACATCATGAAGGGACAAAAATAAGTGGAATTTATGCTGGGGCTCCAAACGGCAGGGGAAACCAGTCTCTGGATAGTGTTTCCAACAAATAAGGGGTGAGCACCAGCTGCGGCGGATTAGGACAGAACCGTTGTGACACTATCCTGGACTTGCACTCTGTGGGTCTGTCCCACCATGAGGAAAGGTGCGCCTTTTGCATCATGCCCAGGTAGACTATTTCCGTGTGCATTGCCAAAAACACACCCAGCCCTGGCTCATGGTGGTTATCCATCTGGTAAAACAAACCACACCCACGCCCCGGGTCCTCGGTCTTCCCCAGAGTGGCACACCCAACCCTGGCATCCGTCTGTCTGCCCCTTGCATGGAACAACCAACCCTGGAAAGTACTGTATGCTCATGTGCTTCAGCACAATAGTATTTTTTATCTATCTATATATATATTTTTTTTTTCTGTCATTAGCCAAGCCCCTGCCCCGCAGTCCTCAGCCTCACTCCTCCTCCTTAGGTCTCAGCCTCACTCCTCCTCCTTAGGTCTCAGCCTCACTCCTCCTCCTTAGGTCTCAGCCTCACTCCTCCTCCTTAGGTCTCAGCCTCACTCCTCCCCGCGAGTACACCCCAGCCTCACTCCTCCCCTTAGGTCTCAGCCTCACTCCTCCCCCTTAGGTCTCAGCCTCACTCCTCCCCCTTAGGTCTCAGCCTCACTCCTCCCCCTTAGGTCTCAGCCTCACTCCTCCCCCTTAGGTCTCAGCCTCACTCCTCCCCCTTAGGTCTCAGCCTCACTCCTCCCCCTTAGGTCTCAGCCTCACTCCTCCCCGCGAGTACACCCCAGCCTCACTCCTCCCCTTTCATGGTAGTACACCTCAAACGGCCCCGTAGACCATAGTGTTAGGGTGCCAGTACAGTGTTCCAAGTCTTCTGGTCTATTCTTTTCTGCTTGCCTGAATGTGTTTTACCTCCTGAATGTGTTTTACCTCCACAGATCATAACCTGATAATATATAGGACTGGACCGACTATCTTGTCGATTTCCCACTGGAAGCAACGGAGACCATGTCAAGGTGTGAGATGAAGCTACAGAGACCGTGTCAAAGCGAGAGATGAGAGGAAGATACGGAGACCGTGTCAAGGCGTAGGATGAGATGAAGCTACAGAGACCGTGTAAAGGCGTGAGATGAGAGGAAGCTACGTAGACCGTGTCAAGACCTGAGATGAAGCTACAGAGACCGTGTCAAGGCGTGAGATGAAGCTACCGAGACAATGTGTTAATGCGTGAGCTGAGATAAAGCTAGAGACCGTGTAAAGGCATGAGCTGAGATAAAGCTACGGAGACCGTGTCAAGGCGTGAGATGAAGCTACAGAGACCGTGTCAAGGCGTGAGCTGAGATGAAGCTACAGAGACCGTGTCAAGGCGTGAGCTGAGATAAAGCTACAGAGACCGTGTCAAGGCGTGAGCTGAGATAAAGCTACAGAGACCGTGTCAAGGCGTGAGCTGAGATGAAAGCTACAGAGACCGTGTCAAGGCGTGAGCTGAGATGAAGCTACAGAGACCGTGTCAAGGCGTGAGCTGAGATGAAGCTACAGAGACCGTGTCAAGGCGTGAGCTGAGATGAAGCTACAGAGACCGTGTCAAGGCGTGAGCTGAGATGAAGCTACAGAGACCGTGTCAAGGCGTGAGCTGAGATAAAGCTACGGAGACCGTGTCAAGGCGTGAGCTGAGATGAAGCTACAGAGACCGTGTCAAGGCGTGAGCTGAGATAAAGCTACAGAGACCGTGTCAAGGCGTGAGATGAAGCTACAGAGACCGTGTCAAGGCGTGAGCTGAGATAAAGCTACAGAGACCGTGTCAAGGCGTGAGCTGAGATAAAGCTACAGAGACCGTGTCAAGGCGTGAGCTGAGATGAATCTACGGAGACCGTGTCAAGGCGTGAGATGAATCTACGGAGACCGTGTCAAGGCGTGAGATGAATCTACGGAGACCGTGTCAAGGCGTGAGATGAATCTACGGAGACCGTGTCAAGGCGTGAGCTGAGATGAAGCTACAGAGACCGTGTCAAGGCGTGAGCTGAGATGAATCTACGGAGACCGTGTCAAGGCGTGAGATGAATCTACGGAGACCGTGTCAAGGCGTGAGATGAATCTACGGAGACCGTGTCAAGGCGTGAGCTGAAGCTACGGAGACAGCGTGTTAATGCGTGAGATGAGATTCATGTCCTTAGCACAGAACATGACACATTGACACAGGATGTAAATCCTACACAGGTAAGGTAAAAACAGACAACAGGGAACACTGTCACCGTGTTGGTTAAGTATCACAGTACGGTATCATGAAAGCTATGAGATCAAGTTGCTCTAATGTGCCAAGAGTTGAGGGGAGAGTCTGAAATAGGAATTTACTCCATGTGATATATAATGGAGATAATGACAGACTATTACTTTACCTCCTTCAACGCCAACAAAAGTATTTCCAAGCATGAAACAAGGCTCTCCCCCTCCCCCTCCCCCTCAACAGACTCATATAAAAAATATATATAATGAAGTCTTCAAATAAAGCGAGAAATGGCAGAAATTCGAGCCAAAACTAACTATACAACTACCTGTGCGCACTCCATTTTCTACCACTGCCACAGAATAAACTGAAAACGATTTTATATAATGGAATAAAATGTAAAAACTGAAGTGGTCAGCATCTTCATGTTATTCCTGGCATTTACAATACAGACAGAAACTTACTCTGAGAGGTATAGTTTACTGTCAGATGGAAACTGTGGTTGAGTCGAGGTCTTTTTTGAATATGAACATGTGCGGTGGAGCGACGGTCGATCATTTGCTTGCCGAGGACTAGGAAGCAGCTCACGTTGAAGGAGGGAAGGAGAGATGGTGGGAAGCAAGGAAGCCCAGGAAACACACGTTCAGACTCCAGGGGTCAGAGCTGTCCCACTTGTCTTCACAAACCAATTAGCAAGAGGGGAAAAGCCCGAATGGACCCGACCAAGATTCAAACCAACGCTTTTGTTTCCAACCACAGAGAGAGAGAGAGAGAGGCCATAATGGGGAAAAAGAGGGAACATTTCCTTGACCTTTCCATCCTCAAACATATCATGCTTTTCAGAGAACACTTTGGTTACCTACTGTACCTCTGTCTCCAGCACTGTAACGTACACTGAGTGGACAACACATTAGGACCACCTTCCAAATATTGAGTTGCACACCTCCATTTTGCCCTCAGAACAGCCTCAATTCGTCGGGGGCATGGGACTCTACAAGCTGTCGAAAGCGTTCCACAGGGATGCTGGCCCATGTTGACTACAAAGCGTTCCACAGGGATGCTGGCCCATGTTGACCAATGCGTCCCACAGGGATGCTGGCCCATGTTGACCAATGCGTCCCACAGTTGTGTCAAGTTGACTGGATGTCCTTTGGGCGGTGGACCATTGTTGATACACACAGGAAACTATTGAGCGTGAAATACCCAGCAGCGTTGCAGTTCTTGACACAGTTTGACACCACTCACCTATACCGATTGAAGTGGGTGTAACAATTAACATCACTAAGGGATTGTAGCTTTTCACCAAGTCAGTCCACGTCATGGAAAGAGCAGGTGTTCATAATATTTTGTACACTCATTGTACACAAATAGCATTGACAAGGACAAACCACTTTCAGCACAAGTGGTCAGAACACAGTTCTTTGAATCAATGACACTGGCCCCGGTGACCCTAAATACACTGTTGTTTCTGTGCTCTTGTAACGTCATGAAATCCAATTTTAATGTTTAAAACATTCAAAACCAACAAAATGTTACACGTCCGTTCTAAATGGGCTGGAACAAAAACGACCCAAATTTCACGGCTCACAAACAGTCCCGGCACGGAGCGAGTCATTTTCACCATTATATAAAACAACCTGGAGCTGGATGGTCTGGGGTCGTTATACCTCAGACATCATTACCAGTAAACACGACCATGTGCACACACACAGTTATGGAAACTATTGTCGACTGACCCCAAAAAAACAGCCAAACTCTATTAAAACCGACTTACACAGTAAACTCAGATCTCTTAGAAGTGGGTGCACAATTAAAAGAATCTCAGTTCAAAATCAGCAGTCTGCTGTTTGCTTCATATACTGTGGCCCTCATATGGTGTGACCCTAGTGCACCTTTAAAAAGACTCTAGAGGGAAAAAAAGTGTCACCATTTGCAGCTTCTAGATGGCACAGTTGCATGCTGACTAGTGCACTACTGGTTTCAGTTGACCCAAAAGCATGGCGTAGAGGGCTGTCCTGCATACAGCGACAATAATCTTTATTGAAAGACCTGTTTCGCCATCAGCATATCCACTAAGCCTCCAGTGAAACTCTGCATTTTCTGTACTCCCCTGTCCAATTACTGGGTGGGAGCTGCCGTCTGGCATGGTGGTGAGGTGTAATTTTCTTTCCAGGAATTGGCAGAGCAAGTGGTCAAGTCCTTGATAACGTGGCAGGTGGGGTAGCGACAGGGGATAAAATATACAGCCCCATAAACTCATTTCTCATTATTGTTGTCGGGGCCACATCACAGGAGAGGATGTAAGCGCTTTCCCAACTGGCTCCAAGGGCGGAAAGACCCGCCAGAGAGTTCAGCCAGCTTTCTGGAAAGTACACCTGGTATATATGCTTGTACTCGTTTTAAATTCGCCTGATGGAATACTGTGCTATTACCATCATAATCATCATCATCAACAGCATCTTACCATTACATTTATTTCTACATTTCAACAGACATTTTTGTTTCAGAAATCTGCCAACTCATCTAGTTTTGATATTCAGGGAGTGTGTGTGTGTGCTTTACATTTCTCTCTGGATGTCTTTATCGAAGCACCACAGGTTTTCCAGGCATAGCCTTTCCAAGTGAACAGACCTCTCTGCTGAGTGCCAGTGACAGTACTGGGTTCATACAGTCAATATGTTTTTAAAGCCCTGTGAGGAAAGAGAAAGGCTTGAAATCTGTCATCTGGTCTTCTAGATGGAAACGGTGAGAACACAATGGAACTGAAAGCTCTGACCCCAGTTATCCCCAATAGATGATAATTACAAAAAGCAATCAGTTTGTGGACAATGTT
The DNA here is from genome assembly GCF_018296145.1 of Oncorhynchus tshawytscha. Classification (NCBI taxonomy): domain Eukaryota; kingdom Metazoa; phylum Chordata; class Actinopteri; order Salmoniformes; family Salmonidae; genus Oncorhynchus; species Oncorhynchus tshawytscha. Next base: position 44,660,155 of record NC_056448.1, on the reverse strand, counting down.
TTTGGGGGTTTTTCAAAGCAACTGTAACTAATGTTTTTTGGTGTTCTACAAGCCAACTATACAAACTCCCCCCCAATCTCCACCCGGCACAGCCAGAAGAGGACTGGCCACCCCACATAGCCTGGTTCCTCTCTAGGTTTCTTCCTAGGTTTTGGCCTTTCTAGGGAGTTTTTCCTAGCCACCGTGCTTCTACACCTGCATTGCTTGCTGTTTGGGGTTTTAGGCTGGGTTTCTGTACAGCACTTTGTGACATCGGCTGATGTACGAAGGGTTATATAAATACATTTGATACAAATATAATATTTGACTAAAACAATAATTTCAAACCTTGCTTACATTTATATACAATCACATACACTGAGTGTACAAAACATTAAGAACACCTGCTCTTTCCATGACAGACCAGGAGAATCCAGGTGGAAACTACGATCTCTTATTGATGTCACTTGTAAAAATCCACTTCAATCAGTGTAGATGAAGGGGAGGAGACGGGGTTAAAGAAAGATTTCCAGATTGTTTAGTCGTCACTTGTACAGGGTTGCAAGTGTGATTGCAGGGTACAGTGAAAACAGGCTTCGAGCTCCAACATGCAGGACTACTGAAATTCAATAATGAAAATTGTATTTTTTGGGGGGGTCTTGAGACATGGATAGTATGTGTGCCATTCAGAGGGTGCATGGGCAAGTCAAACGATTGAAGCGCTTTTGAACAGGGTATGATAGTAGGTGCCAGACGTACCGGTTTGAGTCAAGAACAGCAACGCTGCTGGGAATTCTGTATGGACCTCGCTTTGAGCACTGGGGCATTGTCATGCTGAAACAGGAAAGGGCCTTCCCCAAACTGCTTCCCTTCACTGGAACTAAGGAGCCTAGCCCTAAGCATGAAAAACAGCCCCAGACCGGTATTCCTCCTCCACCAAACGTTACAGTTGGCATTATGCATTGGGGCAGGTAGTGTTTTCCTGGCATCCGCCAAACCTCGTCCATCAGACTGCCATTTGGTGAAGCGTGATTCATCTCTCCAGAGAACGTGTTTCCACTGCTCCAGAGTCCAATGACGGTGAACTTTACACAGACGCTTGGCATTGCGCATAGCAAAATGGCAATAGGGCTCAACACTTAAAAATATGCTTTTGTTCCTTCTATTAGTCTATAGGTAATATGCATGGAAGAAGCCTAGAGCTGACCAGTGCTTCAGGTAATATGCATGGAAGAAGCCTAGAGCTGACCAGTGCTTCAGGTAATATGCTTGGAAGAAGCCTAGAGCTGACCAGTGCTTCAGGTAATATGCTTGGAAGAAGCCTAGAGCTGACCAGTGCTTCAGGTAATATGCATGGAAGAAGCCTAGAGCTGACCAGTGCTTCAGGTAATATGCATGGAAGAAGCCTAGAGCTGACCAGTGCTTCAGGTAATATGCTTGGAAGAAGCCAAGAGCTGACCAGTGCTTCAGGTAATATGCATGGAAGAAGCCAAGAGCTGGCCAGTGCTTCAGGTAATATGCATGGAAGAAGCCTAGAGCTGACCAGTGCTTCAGGTAATATGCGTGGAAGAAGCCTAGAGCTGACCAGTGCTTCAGGTAATATGCATGGAAGAAGCCTAGAGCTGACCAGTGCTTCAGGTAATATGCTTGGAAGAAGCCTAGAGCTGACCAGGGCTTCAGGTAATATGCATGGAAGAAGCCTAGAGCTGACCAGTGCTTCAGGTAATATGCTTGGAAGAAGCCTAGAGCTGACCAGTGCTTCAGGTAATATGCATGGAAGAAGCCTAGAGCTGACCAGTGCTTCAGGTAATATGCATGGAAGAAGCCTAGAGCTGACCAGGGCTTCCAGTGACACAATCCTCCACGTAGTGAGGATTTGAATGTACAATGTTCTGCCAGACAGAATAAAAATGCTGGAAGGTGCGAAGTGTTCCTCCTGGGGGTTAAGCTAGTACTTTGAAATTCCACTTCAGAATCCATCGGCAATAATGGGGGTGGTGTGCCTCCGTGTGCGTGAGTGTGTGTGTGTGTGTGTGTGTGTGTGTGTTAAGAGCACCTTGGGAGAACACATGAGAAGCTCTTCAGTGAGTGGGTCTACTACCGTTGGGCTGAGAGCACTGCCTCCACACCAACAGAAGAGGAGACAAAACAATCACCAATGACTGGATTTGTTTCAATGTTATTCAAATATATATATATATATATATATATATATATATATAATATATATATATATATATATATATATATATATATATATATATATATATATATATATATATATATATATAAAGCAAAACATTTAAGTAAATGTTAAACACGTGCACGATCAGCATTATCCACTGTTCAGAAGCAAGATTTTCTTAAGCATTTAAAACCGATGACTTTTACAGAGCTTTCTCTTGATCCGCCTATGATATTTAAGGTAGCAAAATATATTGTGAGGACCCAATCCCACCAAAAAAAACAACAGCAGAGATTGTAATAGACTAAAAGACTGGCTCCTGAGTGGCGCAGCGGTCTAAGGCACTGCATCTCAGTGCAAGAGAAGTCATTTCAGTCCCTGGTTCGAATCCAGGCTGTATCACATCTGGCCGTGATTGGGAGTCCCGTAAGGCGGCGCACAATTGGCCCAGTGTCACCCGGGTTTGGCCGGGGTAGGCTGTCATTGTAAATAAGAATTTGTTCTTAACTGACTTGCCTAGATAAATAAATAAAAATATGGTAGTCAGTACATTCCTGACCTCCCAATTTTCCTCTCTTTAAAAAGAGTTTGAGACAGGGTTAGAGATGAGAACGAATGCAACTACCACCACAAAGCAATGGAGGGAAGCAGGCTTTCTCTGGAACGTACGGTAACACTATCATAGATATGCATGGTGAATACTTCAGCTTCCCACTCTCACAAATATGCATGGTGAAGACTTCAGCTTCCCACTCTCACAAATATGCATGGTGAATACTTCAGCTTCCCACTATCATAGATATGCATGGTGAATACTTCAGCTTCCCACTATCATAGATATGCATGGTGAATACTTCAGCTTCCCACTATCACAAATATGCATGGTGAAGACTTCAGCTTTCCAATGTGAGAAAATAGAGAAATCACTTCCAAAGAGACTATCAAATATGGAGGAAGGTATAATCAATGCGGAAAATAAATCAGGAACGTTTGTTGGTGGCCCATGTTTTGCTTTGGTCTTTAACAGAATAAACAGTTTAGAAATGACACAGAAATTCATTGACTGCCACAGCAAACACGTTAGTCTCAGTTATATAGATGCGGCAAAGAGGTCAATCGAACTCGACCAAAACAATGGAATTGCCATGGAAACGTGTAGGGGAAAGGGTCATTGGGGCGGCAGGGTAGCCTAGTGGTTAGAGCGTTGGACTAGTAAACTAGGAAGGTTGCAAGTTCAAATCCCCGAGCTGACAAGGTACAAATCTGTCGTTCTGCCCCTGAACAAGCAGTTAACCCACTGTTCCTAGGCCGTCATTGAAAATAAGAATTTGTGCTTAACTGACTTGCCTAGTTAAATAAAGGTAAAATAAAAAAATAAAAAGTCACCTCATTGCCAGTCCCAGCAAAATTAGCCTACATTTAAGCGATTGTTTATATTTGGTATTTATTATGATCCCCCCATTAGCAGCTGCAAAAGCATCAGCTACTCTTCCTGGGGTCCACATGAAACATGACAGCATACATAGACCACAACATTATTAGTCAAGGACTGAAATACATTTAAAACATCACACACAGCCTACATATCTGTACATACACACAATATCTAGGTGTAATACATAGTACAGTGCAAATTACAATAATATAAATATATATATATAAAATTTGTCCATTAAGGTGTTCTTTTATCTGTTCTTCTATTATGTCTAAGTAATCCTGTCCAACGCATGTAAGAAATGCTCAAATATTGGTTAGCTACCTGCAGATTCATGCAGGGTAGTAACGAGAGGTGTATTTAGAGGCCAGGTTGGTGAGGATGATATCTATGAGGGTGCCCGTGTTTGCAGATTTAAGGTTGTACCTTGTAGGTTCCTTGATAATTTGTGTGAGATTGAGGACATCTAGCTTAGATTGTAGGACAGCCGGGGTGTTGAGCATATCCCAGTTTAGGTCACCTAACAGTACAAAACTCTGAAGATAAATGGGGGACAAATAATTCACATATGGTGTCCAGGGCATGGCTGGGGGCTGAGAGGGGTGTGTAACAAGTGGCAACAGTGAGACTTATTTCTGGAATGGTGGATTTTTAAAAGTAGAAGCTCAAACTGTTTGGGCACAGACCTGGATAGCATGGCAGAACTCTGCAGGCTAACTCCACCCCCTTTGGCAGTTCTAGCTTGGCGGAAAATGTTGTAGTTGGGGATGGAAATTTCAGAATTTTTCATGGCCTTCCTAAGCCAGGATTCAGACACGGCTAGGACATCAGGGTTGGCGGAGGCTTCTGATGTTAACATGCATGAAACCAAGGCTTTTACAGTTACAGAAGTCAACACATGATAGCGCCTGGGGAATAGGAGTGGAACCCAGGCTACAGGGCCTGGGTTAACCTCTACATCACCAGAAAGGCTATAAGAACTGCTAAAGGCTATAAGAACTGGTCGTCTAGTTCGTTGGAACAGAGGATAAAAGGAACAGATTTCTGGGCGTGGTAGAATAGATTCAAGGCATAATTTACAGATGGGTATGGTAGGATGTGAGTACAGTGGAGGTAAATCTAGGCGTTGAGTGACGATGGAGGTTGTGTCTCTGGAAGGACAAGTTAAGACAGGTGAGGTCTCCTCGTGTGTGGGGACGAAAGAGCTGTCTAAGGCATTCTGAGTGGGACTGAGGTCTCCTCGTGTGTGGGGACGAAAGAGCTGTCTAAGGCATTCTGAGTGGGACTGAGGTCTCGTGTGTGGGGACGAGAGAGCTGTCTAAGGCATTCTGAGTGGGACTGAGGTCTCCTCGTGTGTGGGGACGAGAGAGCTGTCTAAGGCATTTTGAGCGGGACTGAGGGCTCTACAGTTAAATAAAACAATAACTAGCCAAGACAGCAGTAGACAAGGCATATTGACATTAGAGTGAGGCATAAAGCAATCACAGGTGTTGATCAGGAGAGCTAAGACAACAACGGGTAAATGGCGATGAATGGGCAGAGCGGGTCAGTTAGGTACATACAGGACCTGAGTTCGAGGGTTGGGCCGACAGGTAAACAAAATGAGGTACCATGTTATCAGTTGTGTAGCCGAGTGATCTTCGGGTCAAAAGAGCAGCAATAGGGGAGTCAGGGTGCCATTCAGCTTAAAATCCAAATATAAACCTGGGTAGTTCCTCCTAGGGCCTTATTGCTTAATTCTGTCTATAGTGTCGCAGTATATAACACATAACTCTACTTTTACATTTGCGCTTTAGGATAAAAATGGTATCGAACACCCAAATACAAGCTGAGTAATGTAGTGTTAAGAAGCATCCAGGTGTTTTGAGTCCATATTTGACCTAATATTGAGTCGGTGGTCATTTTTTGTTTCTATTCTGGATTTCTGGACTTTCTATTCCTTCACCTTTGATATTGATAATAAATCACCGTAGCAGTCGGGAGCCGAACTGATAACACCAACACACTGTCTCACACTTGAGACTGCATGAGACTGCATGAGACTGCATGAGACTGCGTGAGACTGCATGAGACTGCATGAGACTGCATGAGACTGCATGAGACTGCATGAGACTGCATGAGACTGCATGAGACTGCATGAGACTGCATGAGACTGCATGAGACTGCATGTTTAAAGTTGGCTGCAAAACTGAGGTCATTTGGGTGATAGTGTTGATTAGAATCATATCAAAGCCAGGGGTTATCAAGTGTGATCAGCTCGGCTCCCCATCGCTGTGGTGCTTTGTTGAGGACAGGATATGAGAGACTGAGTAATAAGTGCTCAGCACCTCCGAAAGTACAAGTAGCGGCGTCTGCGAATGGGCTCCCATGTCAATAATGTGATCTAATAACCAGGGTTTATAACCACCCAGTGTAGTTAACTAAATGAGCCCTGTAGTTAACTAAATGAGCTCTGGGACTTAGATACATGCTGAAGTTGTGACTAAGAGCATTTAGTGAGAACTGAGGAACTTAAAATCAAAACGGAAAACTTTAGAAACTGCGTACACAAGCACTTCATCATCACACACACACACACACACACACACACAAAAACTAACATGTAGTGTGTGTGTGTAGGAAAGTATTCAGAACCCTGGACTTTTTCCACATTTGTTACATTACAGCTTTATTCTAAAATGTAGTACATAAAAATAAATCCTCAGCAATCTACACACAATACCCCATAGTGACATCACAATACCCCATAGTGACATCACAATACCCCATAGTGACATCACAATACCCCATAGTGACATCACAATACCCCATAGTGACAAAGCGAAAACAGGTTAATATTTGCAAATGTATTACAGATTAAAAAAAATAAAAAACAGAAATACCTTATTTAAATAAGTATTCAGACCCTTTGCTATGAGACTAAATTGAGCTCAGGTGTATCCTGTTTCCATTGATCGTTCTTGAGACATTTCTACAACTTGATTGGAGTCCACCTGTGGTAAATTCTATTGATTGGACATTATTTGGAAAGGCACACACACCTGTCTATATAAGGTCCCACAGTTGACAGTGCATGTCAGAGCAAAAACCAAACCGCGAGGGCGAAGGAATTGTCCGTAGAGTGCTGAGACAGGATTTTGTCAAGACATAGATCTGGGGAAGGGAATCAAAAAATGTATGCAGCATTGAAGGTCCCCAAGAACACAGTGGCCTCCATCATTCTTAAATGGAAGAAGTTTGGAACCACCAAGACTCCTCCTAGTGCTGGCCACCTGGCCAAAATGAGCAATCGGGGGAGAAGGGCCTTGGTCATTGAGGTGACCAAGAACCTGATGGTCACTCTGACAGAGCTGTAGAACTCTCCTCTGTGGAGATGGGAGAACCTTCCATAAGGGAAACCATCTCTGAGGCACTCCACCAAATCAGGCCTTTATGGTAGAGTGGCCAGACGGAAGCCACTCCTCAGTAAAAGGCACCTGACAGCCCACTTGGAGTTTACCAAAAGGCACCGACAGGACCATGAGAAACAATATTCTCTGGTCTGATGAAACCAAGACTGAACTCTTTGGCTTGAATGTCAAGCGCCACCACCAAAAATGGGCAGGGACTGGGCGACTAGTCACGATTGAGGGAAAGATGAACAAAGCAAAGTACAGAGAGATCCCTGATAAAAACCTGCTCCAGAGCGCTCAGGACTTCAGAAAGGTGCGAAGGTTCACCTTACCACAGGATAATGACCCTAAGCACACAGCCAAGACAACGCAGAAGTGGCTTAGGGACAAGTCTCCGAATGTCCTTGAGTGGCCCAAGCCAATGCCCAAACTTGAACCCGATCGAACATATCTGGAGAGACCTGAAAATAGCTGTGCAGCGACACTCCCCATCCAACCTGACAGAGCTTGAGAGGATCTGCAGAGAAGAATGGGAGAAACTCTGCAAAACCAAGTGTGCCAAGCTTGTAGCATCATAACCAAGAAGACTCGAGGCTGTAATCGCTGCCAAAGGTGCTTCAACAAAGTACCAAGTAAAGGGTCTGAATACTTATGTAAATGTGATTGTATTAAAAATTTTAAAAACTGTGGCAAAAATGTCTAAAAAACTGTTTTTGCTTTGTCATTATGGGGTATTGTGTTTAGATTGAGGGAAAAATAACTTAGCAATTTTAGAATAAGGCCGTAACGTAACAAATGTGTAAAAGGTCAAGGGGTCAGAATACTTTCCAAATGCACTGTATTTTAAAGAAATACATGAGTAGTAAAAAGTAAAGTAAAATGATACAACTAGCTTTGCTCGTGATGCACGGCCCTTTAAAATGATACAAATATAACAGCAACCTGAGCACACTGGATTTGACACACAGATGTAACTATTTAATGTTTTATTATCTGACCGCCACTAGGCTCCCAAATCAGATTCCCGGTGCATTCCACAGGTCACGTTTAGAAGTGAATGTTCCAAAAAAAAATGTTTTTATCCAAGATGAGTGAAAGTTTTGTGGCACACCAGTTCAGAACTATTGCTCTACTACATTCCCATTCAGTTCTAGTACAAGATAAGATACAAAGAACGTTCTGGATCATAGGTCATAGGTCATAGGGTCTCTTACCGCCCAGGTCTTGCTCAGCCTGAAGATGGGAGCACTCTGCAGGGCAGACACCACAGACACCATGGAGTGGAGGTTATTCAGCTCCAACAGTTTCTGAAAGGAAAAGCACGGTACATTTAATACCCTCAATAGAACTAGCAAATCCCTATGCAATAAGTAACAAAACAATGGATAGTATATATATATATATATATATATATATATATATATATATATATATATATATATTCACGCCAAATTATATATGTTTGGCATGACAGTTCCTTAAGGGGTTTGCAAGAGAGCAAAATGACAATGCATATTATATACACAAACTCATCTGAACCACAACCAAAACAAACAGCAAATGCATCAAACAAAGGTGTAGAGTCACAAGCTTGATGTAAATCACTGTGTTCTATGAATATGGGACCAAACACTTCACTTTCTACTACTTTAAATATACAGTGAATTTGTCCCAATACTTTTGCTCCATTAAAATAGTGAGACTATGTACAAAAAAGTGCTGTAAATTCTAAACGGTTCACCCAAAATACTGAACTAAAATATAAACGCAACATGTAGAGTGTTGGTTCTATGTTTCATGAGCTGAAATAAAAGATCCCAGAAATGTTCCACAAAAAGCTTATTTCTCTAAAATGTTGTGCACAAATGTGTTTACGTCCCTGTTAGTGAGCATTTCTCCTTTGCCATCACAATCCATCCACCTGATAGGTGTGGCATATCAAGAAGCTGATTAAACAGCATGATCATTACACAGGTGTACCTTGTGCTGGGAGCAATAAAATGTCACTAAATGTGCAGTTTTGTCACACAACACAATGCCACAGATGTCTCAAGTTTTGAGAGAGCGTGAAATTGGCATGCTGACAGCAGGAATGTCCACCAGAGCTGTTGCCAGAGAATTCAGTGTTCTTTTCTCTACCATAAGTTGCCTCCAAAATCATTTTAGAGAATTTGGCAGTACGTCCAACTGGGCTCACAACTGCAGACCACGTGTAACCACTCCAGCCCAGGACCTCCACATCCAGCTTCTTCACCTGCGGGATCATCTGAGGTGGTGCTGAGTAGTATTTCTGTCTGTAATGAAGCCATTTTGAAGGGAAATTCTCATTCTGATTTGATGAGCCTAGCACAGCAGTGGGGTGGGGGTCTGGCTCCCCAGTGGGGTGGGGGTCTGGCTCCCCAGTGGGGTGGGGGTCTGGCTCCCCAGTGGGATGGGGGTCTGGCTCCCTAGCCCCACCCATGGCTGTGCCCTTGCCCAGTCACGTGAAATCCAAAGATTAGGGCCTAATTTATTTATTTAAATGGACTGATTTCCTGATATGAACTGTAACTCAGTAAAACATTTGAAATTGTTGCATGATGCCTTTATGTTTTTTTGTTCAGTATAGATGAAAATACCCTCAAATTAAAGCTGACAGTTTGCACTTTAACCTCACAGGTCACTGCTTGATTTCAAATCCAAAACGGTTGGAAGTATACAGTCAACATAAGAAAAAAAGACCTCACTATATGGTACATCTGGAATAATAATCCAAGAGATTAAAACTGTGCTGATGAAAAGTTAAATCTAAAGAGAAAACAAGAGAGAACTAATGGTCTATCCAGAGGAAGGAATACTTGGCTTTGTGAATAGAATCATACAGGCCTCCATATACATGTGCTAGCTCTTAGTCTAATATAGACAGCCATCATTGGATATCAGGATTAGGGTGAATTCATTCTAAAAAAATATATTGAAATTCACTGAAATGCAACATATGAATTGAAAACAGTCCTCGTTTAAAAGTCTAGTGAATCATAAGTCCATAAATAGTACATCCCTGGGTTGCTCCTCTTTTCAGTTCGCTGCAGTTAGCAACTTGAACGAGCTGCAAAAAAAAAAAACACTTAAACTGAACAGTTTTATCTCCATCTCTTCATTCAAAGACTAAATCATGGACATACTTACTGACAGTTGCGAATGCTTCACGTGATTTATTGTTGTGTCTTCCTTCTTGTGCTGTTGTCTGTGCCCAATAATGTTTTGTGCTGCTACCATGTTATGTTTGCTACCATGCTATGTTGTTGTCTTAGGTCTCTCTTTATGTAGTGTCTCTTGTACTGTTGTGTGTTTTGTCCTATATTTTTATTTTAATCCCAGGCCCTCGTCCCCGCAGGAGGCCTTTTTCCTCTTGGTAGGCAGTCATTGTAAATAAGAATTTGTTCTCAACTGACTTGCCTAGTTAAAGTTTAAATTAAATAAACAAATTGGAATCAGACTCCTGAAGGTAACATGAAATTGACCCATAAACTGTTGACTAGAATAACCTACGACAACAACCACATCTAAAAAATGTTTTACCTAATAATTCTGTCCTCATGAGTTTTAAATTAGTCCGTTTTTCTACTATTGGCTGAATGAGAAGATAAATATGAATTCTCTCTCCTATTTCCAACTGAATTGATTGACAGTTTTGGTAGTTCTAAAATCCTCCCCATTTCCAAATGGTCAATATCCCCGCTGCTGTTTTCCTGGTCCATGATGATGTCATGGTTCCACTAAGCTCTTTCCACCCCCACGCCATGACCTCTGGGAGGTACTCTCACTGCTGCAGCTCCCTGATTGGACTGTGGCCAGACAGAGAGAGAGAGAGAGAACCAATTGTTTTGGTCATCGGTGTGTCTGCTTTCTTCATCACTTCTAATACAATGGCGTTAACAGGGGTTCTGAAACCTTTTCAGCTCCAGAAACCAAATGAGAAATTGACCGTCCTCCTGTGACCCAATTGGTCCTCCAACGACCCAAATTAAACAAGAAAGTGTGTGTGTGATTATAGATGTATTCACATAACTCAAGACCCACCTCTCACATGTCCAAGGCCCACTTTGGGTCCTGACACAGCTTAATAAACCCTGTGTAGAGTGTTTCTCTCAAAACAAAACTCTGGTCCTAGAGGCCCACTAAGTAAGCTGGCTCTCACTCCAGCAGGGCACTGTTAGAGGCCATTATAAGTCATGTTTAATTGTTTCTGGGAAACCAATACAGTGATGATTCATTTGAAATTTTTTTTCTTTTTTTTCATTTTCATGTGGACAAACAGTCTGTCGAAAGGTGAGTTCATTTAGATCATGACTATATGCTAGCAGATACCGCAAAGACTGGAAGTCTATGGGTAACGACAGTTAGCATTGGCTCGCAAAACTACCTATAACTTCCTTCATACTGGGCACAGAGGCATAACAATCGTATCCACGAATTCATCGAACTCTGGGGAAGTAGATAAAATCCAGAAGTATCCCTTTAATCCGTTGCTGGGTGATTTGTTTGGCTTTGACAAAAATAGAGAACACCACATGCATTACTGGAGGGTTGCCTTCATTGGGGTTAAGCTATAACAATGAATTCAGAAAATACAATTGCCAATCCAATTCCTGACATGGATATAAGTGTACTGGATCAACCTTAACGTGAAAATATTGTGAAAATCTTGTACAGGGGGATAATATTTATAGATTCATTCAAGCGGTCTGGTTTTGAAATCAGAGAAAAGCATTCCAGTTGATTTACAGATGTGGTCACAGAAGATAACAAGAGAAACATGTTGGGTTCAATTATTCCACTGCGAACCATTATTCAGATAAATAAAAACCTAAGTATTTTGTGAATTATGAGTTCTGGAAAACACTTAAGACAAAGTTCTGGTTCACCATTCAAAAGCTCTAAACTATATGAAAGGCTAGCCCATGTTCACGTCATAGGTCACCAGCATAAACTATGCGAAAGGCTAGCCCATGTTCACGTCATAGGTCACCAGCATAAACTATGCGAAAGGCTAGCCCATGTTCACGTCATAGGTCACCAGCATAAACTGTATGAAAGGCTAGCCCATGTTCACGTCATATGTCACCAGCATAAACTATGTGAAAGGCTAGCCCATGTTCACGTCATATGTCACCAGCATAAACTATGTGAAAGGCTAGCCCATGTTCACGTCATATGTCACCAGCATAAACTATGTGAAAGGCTAGCCCATGTTCACGTCATATGTCACCAGCATAAACTGTGTGAAAGGCTAGCCCATGTTCACGTCACCAGCATAAACTATATGTCACCAGCATAAACTGTGTGAAAGGCTAGCCCATGTTCACGTCATGTCACCAGCATATCTCCACTGCATATTTTTTCCCCTCACTAAAATTGGGTTTTATTTGATAACCTTAATGGGTTCGCAAGAGAAATAACAACGCATGACACGTACATGTGACCAAGTGGGGGGGGTGACACACCCATTAATGACCTAAGACAGATTTTTTTAAAAGGCCTGTAATTATGGTGCTGTAATAAAATCTTGATAGATGTGCTGAGCAAGATGAATAGTACCTTGTTTCAAAGCAGCAATTGATGCAGGTACTTCTCTATTCTACTGGAGCATAACGTTTTTTTTTGCCAGATCGACACCCAAGCCACGGTGCTTTTAGTGTTGATGACTACACACAATGATTACCTGGAGCTATTCGTTCATAAATCATACAGCTGGGAAAACCACAAAAATGTCATACTTAACATTTTGCACCATAGATTCAAGAAGTCTGTTTGAATATTATTATTATTTTTAAACATCTGCAATATCGCTTTTTCATACCTACACTTCTCAACCGGCTCCTTGGAAAGGACACTGCTACGTGTCATTTAAGTCCCATGTGTTGCGTGGGCTTGAGCAGAGTGCTTGGGCCCACCATACATACGGGTAAACACACCAGGATGGTCTGCTGGTATAAATAGGACCTCAGCATAGACGGAAGACACCCTGTACAACAGGTTAGAGTCCCACGTAATGTCAATAACTCCCTAGACGATCTTTAGGATGTTCAAAATAACACTTTGTTTGGTGGCAACTGCAAACTGTTGACATATTACTTTAGCTAACTACCCTCAATACGCTGCCAACTACCCTCAATACGCTGCCAACTACCCTCAATACACTGCCAACTACCCTCAATACACTGCCAACTACCCTCAATACACTGCCAACTACCCTCAATACACTGCCAACTACCCTCAATACACTGCCAACTACCCTCAATACACTGCCAACTACCCTCAACACTGCCAACTACCCTCAATACACTGCCAACTACCCTCAATACACTGCCAACTACCCTCAATACACTGCCAACTACCCTCAATACACTGCCAACTACCCTCAATACACTGCCAACTACCCTCAATACACTGCCAACTACCCTCAATACACTGCCAACTACCCTCAATACACTGCCAACTACCCTCAATACACTGCCAACTACCCTCAATACACTGCCAACTACCCTCAATACACTGCCAACTACCCTCAATACACTGCCAACTACCCTCAATACACTGCCAACTACCCTCAATACACTGCCAACTACCCTCAATACACTGCCAACTACCCTCAATACACTGCCAACTACCCTCAATACGATGCCAACTACCCTCAATACGCTGCCAACTACCCTCAATACACTGCCAACTACCCTCAATACACTGCCAACTACCCTCAATACACTGCCAACTACCCTCAATACACTGCCAACTGCTGACATAGGTAAAGTACTAACTACCCTCAATATGCTTGAAAACTTAGTTGCTACATGTTCAGTTGACGGTGAACTAATCAAACTGAATATCTGTGTATAGTATTATAGATAAACTGTGTGTATGTGGGGGGTGGGGTGGGGGGTGGGGGATCTACTCCAACTTTTAATGAATGAATTAAATGGTGAACTGAGGGGAGCTCCGAGTGAACAAGCGTCCATAGGGACAGCAGTATTGGTGTGAACCTCAAGGCCTAGTGGCCATTAGAGGTACTACTCCAAGGGTTTGTTTGTCTTGTCGGTCCCAGGAGAACCTCTGGATTGCACAACAACATGTTGCCATGCGTTAAGGAACAGCAGGCGATGAATGGGATGTTCCCTCAATAAAACTAGCTGACTAGTATGGCTACAAAGGAAGCCATATTCACACCAGTGTGGATGTAGAGCAGTCTCCTCATGTTTACATTTCTGTGTTGTTATTCAGTGTATTCTTTTCTAAATCTGTACTTTGTGTGACAATTATTGTTTGTGTGTTTTGTTGAGCAGCCCTCCCACTGGTCAATAAGCAGAGGATACGAGGAAGATTTGAGTGTTTGACTGTGTTGCTGGAGTCTAACAGTGTGGTTAATTTTCTCATTCATCCTAGAACCAATATTCTCAGTGGCCAAGTGGTCTGAACTCACCTTGGCTATTTTAACAAAATGGCTCAGTATTTCTGCTCGGATCTTCAGTGTCTGGGCAGTCAAAATTTCTCTCACCAGCCAAAAGCTAACCTGCAAAAAAACAACAAGTACATAATTACTGAGTATACATATGGAGAACAGTATTAAAAAAGACACACACAATCTAGACATCAGTCTGCATTACCGACTCGTGACAGCAGGATGAAACCGGATGGTATTCTTTTCAATGAGACAACCATTCCTACCATAAAATTATTATAGAAAATTAGACAAATTATCCCCATTTTTTTAGATTGGTAAATTAGTAGTTAGTCTACCGGGAGACCCCAAGGACCAACCAGGAATGAATAGGCCTACCTCTACACTGTTCCAAGTCATTAGACACACACTGCAATAACAACAAATGCCGTTCAACAGTTTATTAACTCTCCATAGCCATGGTGGGTGATCAGATTAGAGTCACGAGTGAGAATCACTCACTTAACACTGTGGTTAGTGAGCAGTAGTCACTCATTTCTAACTTTGCGATTAAAAGCAATAGCAGCTGGAGTCTGTGCATGTCTTGTCAGAAATGGGCAAGGCAACACAGGGGACGCTCAACCAAGCCCATAACCCCTACAAGGTCTGGTCCATGAATCTCCTTAGAGGCCGGGAGGGAAATTCAATTGAGAAAAACCACTAGCTTAAGGAGAACTCATTTCTGAATTTACCCACACAAAAAAAAAAAATGGGAAGAAAATCTGAAGCAAAACCCGCAATAACACTAGACATGGAAACCCATTAAAAGCCATTTGGTTTCCTTGATTGTATTTGTGCCGCAAACACTGTGTGCCATCCACATGGGCTTAGCTTGGCAGAGCCTCACAAACCCCAAATGAGTTTTAACAAAGGGCATTTGCAGTGGTATTGTGTGTGTGTGTGTGTGTGTGTGTGTGTGTGTGTGTGTGTGTGTGTGTGTGTGTACGCACGTGTGTGTGTGTGTACGCGTGTGTGTGTGCGCGCGCGTGTGTGCGCGCGCGCGTGTGTGTGTGTGTGCGCGTGCGCGTGTGTGTGTGTGTGTGTGTACGCGCGTGTGTGCGCGTGTGTGTGCGTGTGTGTGTACGCGCGCGTGTGTGTGTGTGTGTACGCGTGTGTGCGCGTGTGTGTGTGTGTACGCGTGTGTGCGCGTGTGTGTGTGTGTGTACGCGCGTGTGTGTGTGTGTACGCGCGTGTGTGTGTGTACGCGCGTGTGTGTGTGTACGCGCGTGTGTGTGTGTGTGTGTGTACGTACTGTAGATGACGGCTTTCTGGAACCCACAGAGTTATTTCACCCATGTGAACAGAAGGAGAGACGCATGATGAATCCAAACCGTTCTTGACAACAACTTGCCCTTTTCACCTACATCTGACAGTTTTATTATGCTCGAAGGCTAATTCCTTTATCATGTGGGGGCAAAAGCTCTGCTTTTCAGTTTTTCACTGGAAAATATAAATGAACTTTGCTTGTAACGCAGCTCAACTGGCTATCACCGTGACAGGAATTGCTGTCTGGTTCTGACTGGGCAGTTCCTTCCTGTTACGACAGGTTTAGGTTTTTTGACAGGAAGATAACCTGCTATAATCTTCTGGTTCTGGCCTATGTCAGATTTACTGTAACAGCTCCGGAGGAAACAGAGACCACAGGGTAAACCAGAGATTCTACAGTGAACACCATTAAGCCAGATCCTGGGACTTCCACCTGTAAGCCTCAATTTGACAGACAACCATCATGATATATTTCCTGCCGAGTACCCAGGGGCTTGTTCCAGCTCCAATGCTTTTCTCAGATACTAGCCCTGGAGAATGGGGCAAACTATAGCCCTGAATAGGAGCCCTGAAAGGGCCTGTGTATAGCCCTGAATAGGAGCCCTGAAAGGGCCTGTGTATAGCCCTGAAAGGGCCTGTGTATAGCCCTGAAAGGGCCTGTGTATAGCCCTGAATGGGCCTGTGTATAGCCCTGAATAGGAGCCCTGAAAGGGCCTGTCTATAGCCCTGAATAGGAGCCCTGTGGGATCCTATGCACTGTAAGTACTGTATACCTTTTCAATCTGGCAGTAAACAAGCTTCACTGTAAACATGTGCCATGATACTAATCATAGTAAACAGAACCTCCACAGTAGGGATCCAGAAACAGGGTGTTTTCACTCTAAATCTTTGAATGGTTATGGGGTCCGTGCAAGTAGTTCATGGTCTGAAGGTGAATTAGCCTCAAACGTGATTGAATGTTTGTCCGCTAGCAAACATGGTGACCTTTAACCCTGATGTTTACTATAGGTACGGCTCATGGGTGGGACCGGTGCTGGGTACACCACACAACACAACATGAAGCAGATACATGATCGTGTACCTTTGGGGACAACCTATCAAGACGCAGGGATACAGTAATATACAATGGACAACCTATCAAGACGCAGGGATACAGTAATATACAATGTGTTATGGTATAAGAGGAGGAAACCTGCATCTATATACTTTATATATTTTAAACTATCCACTGTTCATTGATAAAACAGCATTTTACAACTAGGCTTTCAGAAATGTTTTGGTCTTAGCCATTCCATGTTTTGGTTTTAGCCATTCCATGTTTTGGTTTTTGGTCTTAGCCATTCCATGTTTTGGTCTTAGCCATTCCATGTTTTGGTCTTAGCCATTCCATGTTTTGGTTTTGGTCTTAGCCATTCCATGTTTTGGTTTTGGTCTTAGCCATTCCATGTTTTGGTTTTGGTCTTAGCCATTCCATGTTTTGGTTTTGGTCTTAGCCATTCCATGTTTTGGTTTTGGGCTTAGCCATTCCATGTTTTGGTTTTGGTCTTAGCCATTCCATGTTTTGGTTTTGGGCTTAGCCATTCCAACTGAGGATGAGGTAGTTCTCCTGGGACACGCATAACATCAGCAAATCACTGAGGATCCTCTCAAACCAACATCATTACTGTCACAGCGGAAACCGGGAGAGATCAATATCGCCTCACCAGAAAACAATTAGGTTCATGTTATTACGTTACAGTGCCTTCAGAAACTATTCACACCCCTAGACTTTTTCAACATTTTGTTGTGTTACAGCCGGAATTATAAATTGATTGAGAATGTGTCACTGGCCTACACACAATACCCCATAATGTCAAAGTGGAATTATGTTGGAATTTATTACAAATGAATTGAAAATGAAAAGTTGAAATGTTTTATGGGTCAATAAGTATTCAACCCCTTTGTTATAGCAAGGCTAAATAAGTTCAAGAGTAAAAATGTGAAAGTGAAACACTGGAATGGTAGATTTGCAGTGAAAGAATGTGCAAAGTAGAGATAGAAATAATGGGGTGAAAAGGAGAAAAATAAATAAATACAGTAGAGAAAGAGGTAGTTGTTTGTGCTAAATTATAGATGGGCTATGTACAGGTGCAGTAATCTGTGAGAGGCTCTGACAGCTGGTGCTTAAAGCTAGTGAGGGAGATGAGTGTTTACAGTTTGAGAGATTTTTGTAGTTCGTTCCAGTCATTGGCAGCAGAGAACTGGAAGGAGAGGGGCGTAAAGGAAGAGTTTGTTTTGGGGGTGACCAGAGAGCTATACCTGCTGGATTGCGTGCTACAGGTTGGGTGCTGCTATGGTGACCAGCGAGCTGAGATAAGGGGGACTTTACCTAGCAGGGTCTTGTAGATGACCTGGAGCCAGTGGGTTTGGCGACGAGTATGAAGGGCGGGCCAGCCAACGAGAGCATATAGGTCACAGTGGTGGGTAGTATATGGGGCTTTGGTGACAAAACGGATGGCACTGTGATAGACTGCATCCAGTTTGTTGCCTTGGCAACAGCTAACAGGGATCCTTAATAAATACTTCTCTGTGTAGCAGGCACACATAAAAGTATTGCTCAATTCCCACAAACTGGAACGTAACGTTGAGGATTAAGTTCAGGAATGACACAATTTCATGCGTCCAACATCTAAAATAACATATTTGTGTGTTTTTGGAGCCTTTTTTTTTCATGCTTTGT
Organism: Oncorhynchus tshawytscha; assembly: GCF_018296145.1. Lineage (NCBI taxonomy): Eukaryota > Metazoa > Chordata > Actinopteri > Salmoniformes > Salmonidae > Oncorhynchus > Oncorhynchus tshawytscha. Next base: position 44,641,702 of record NC_056448.1, on the reverse strand, counting down.
TCTGTGTGTAAATGCAGAATGAGTATGAGGAAGTCTATCGCTGGTGGGGAAAGTGAAATCTCACAACAACAAAAAAAACACTTCCATAACATGCCATTTTACATCCCAAAACAGATTGAGTTTTTAAAAATTAAAAAGTGAACTTGTCTTTTAACATCGCAGGCAGGCTCAGGGCAAAGGCAGATGGTGTTCCGAGTTATAAAATATTATGTTTCGAAATTTAAAAACTCTAGCAATGTCTGAGCTCCACCTTCGAAGCACAGTAAGTAACAGTCTGATCGGAGTGTCTGTTAAGACATTTAACTGGCACCGTTCCATGGCCTATGGTCTGGGATTTGGGAAGCTGTTCAAATGGTCTTCATTCACCTTGATTCAACTGTAAATCCTAACTTCAATTTAGGTAAAATGTGCACTCAGTAATGCATTGATGTCAAAGGGACACTTTTTTTTTTTAAAAAAAAAAAAAAAAAAAAGAGAAAATTCACCTAAATTAGCACCACAATGAAGATCTGGTGGTGGTCAGTCTAAAACTCCCTTTTCAAACGGGTAACCTGCAATGAGCTAAACCTCTGGCTTGAGGACGTGACTGATCTGAATGTTACACCTTTCAAACTAGCGCTCGTGGCAATCCTTAAGATGGATACTAGTGCAATGTGCTTGATCAGGAGGGGCCTTTAAAAAAGTTTTTTTAGCGGGCCCTGAATTGAAAGGGTCATTACATCATCCACTGTGCTGCTTTCCACCCTTGCCATTTGACACAAATTGGGCCGTTGCTCATGAGCTAACGAGAGACACTTATCCGAAAGCCCTTTGAGGAGGCGCCAGAGACGTTGAGTGTTGGACGGGGTCTAATCCCTCGCTAAGCTCTAAGGGCACCAGGGCTCCCTGTATCCTGGGTACCTATGAGGAATTAGCTATGGTTCTGCAACAGGGTCTTGAGAAGGAGTGGAGGAGAGAACGGGGAAACCGATATGCAACTTGGAGTGTATCCCCCCCCCTCCCTCACAGTATCATCATCATCATCATTCTTTCCGTGAATGTTGTGGGCGGCTACTGCGGCTCAAAGCTCTCCACCTGCCAGGGAACCCCCACACGTTCTAGAGTGGAAGTGGAGAGGGGTGAGTGTGTGTGAGCGAGCGAGAGATAAAGAGCGATAGAGAGAGAGAGAGAGAGAGACACAGGCAGTTCTGAGGTTGATCATGTGATGGAAGGGATGATTCAATACTCGCTATGACAACATGGCATTTTTATCTCAGCGGAGGCCAAGAGACACTTAAAAAGAAAAAAGGAGCTCAGTGTAATCCCACAGTGTCAATGAATCATTCACTCCTCAGGTCAACATAAACCTCCAGGAATGTATCAGTAGAACAAGTCAATAACATGGTTGATAGCACTCCACTCCTTGGAGCATCTCTGAGCGATGTCTCCTTTTCAAACTATGGCTTCATCCCAGCTAAAACGCTCCCAGGAAATGAACCCGCAGAGGAGAATGGAACCAAAATGAAACCGACAACAACACATGGTAATGCTACACGGGATCCATCTGAAATAAATATCTTTTTTAATACATGTTATACAAAAAGAACACGTTAACACGAATCCATATACTAAATACTAAACGAGTCCAGCAACATGGCCAGGACCAATAGCATCACAATTATGCTTCTGTCTGTTGTGAAATAACAGTGTGCGTTTGTTTCCCCTCAGGACATTGGGTGAGGGATACAGCAAACCTACCATTTCTCAAGCCGTAATCAAAACACATCCGTTGTGTGCAACACACTACAGCGAAAAGGAAAACCTCCTTTAAACCTGCTAAATTTAATGCCAAAATGTAGATTTCAACCTAAATAGACATACGCAAAAGTAATTATCACGAGGGCCATAAACAACGCATAGTAACGCTTATTACTCGTCACAACGTCATCTTTAGGCACCAAGTGACTTTATCCCTCTTTGACCAAGAGGTCTTGTTTCAATTCTACAAAATTATTTTGAAATCCATCTGCAAACTTCAGAACAAGATGCTGCTGCTTTGCTGCGATCGCTAGGCTCCTCCCACTTCATATGCCGTATTGTAAGCAGAGCTGCGAGGTTCACAGCCAGAGGAAATGGATCCTTTGTTTGGATAGGCCAGAAAACTGTAACGTGTCGGGACAAGCGGGACAACCAGAGCGTTCACAGAGTTCACAGCAATTGATGTTGCACCGTTCACGGAGCACACTGTACACAAGAATGTCGGTCGGGAAATGGTGCAGAACTACTTAAAGTCCACTAAATAGGGGGACTTACTGTTTAAAAAAGGTTTTTGAATTCCTCGCCAATCAACGACTAAAAGTTTACATCCTGTTTCTCCCGTTTCCAAGACGCTATATATATTTTTTTTTAAATGTAATGCACGATTGGTTTGAACCATTCTGCTGATTATGCTTCAGTGGTCATGCAACAGTCAACATCTCAAGTGTTTACGGGAATCCAAGAGAGAATCCCAGATACCCTCCATGTTCGTGAAACAGTCACCCAGATGTCCTTCGATGGACAAGGATGTAAAAGGAAGCTAGAGGGGGAATTAGGATCTTTCAGAGGACCTCTTTCTCTCTGGCCTATGGAGGCGTATGCAGGTGACCCTTCAAGTACCCAACCCAACCTTCCTTCACATGTGTGGCCATCTTTCCAGAACCATGGAGCCAGCTAGTCATGTTTGGTCTAATTGTGTCGTAAAAAAAAACAGACCCAACCACCAGCTAAGAGACGGGTCATTTAAGTCATTTAAGTCTAAATATGGACGTTTATTTAAGTTAACTCAGCACTCTTCCATTTTGGCAACAAATGGGGAAAAAAAAGAAAGGATTTATTTCAAAGTGGTCCCGATCTGTTTCTAGTTATGACTTGGCTGTAATGGTAACAAATGCTTCCATTATAAATAGATCATAAACGTAAATGGCTAAATATCAGCAATCCAAGTATATGCTTCTAAATTGCACTTAGCAAAAATGAGGACTGGGAAAATAAACATAACTTCTCCTTTGAGACAATTACATTTGTACTTACGCAACTGAAAACAAAGGAATAGCATTAAAGTTAGAAATGTGTGAGATTATAAAAAACAGGCCAATTACAGCAATTAAATGACTGTTAACAACTGTATTTTGGCATTAATGCAATTGCACGTCTTGCCTTGGACTGTACAATGCCTTCCGGGGGAAGACGTGAAAGAAAATGGAATATGCTCCGAGTGAGTCTTTTTTTTTTTAGTTCCAACTTCCCGCAAATAAGTATGGACGTTCTACAAAAATCCCAAATGTATTCTACCTTTAGTGGTGAATGGACCAGTAGATCACTGAGTAGGGAGCTGCCTACAGGGCTGTCCCCATGAGCCCCAACGTGGGGATAATGAACAGCCCTGTTGAAGAGCTGTGTCCAGCTGGATCGGCAGTCGCTGAGGAATTTCACCGTCAGTGTCGCTCGGACTACGCCGTGTCCGTCCTCACATTAAAAGATATTCCATTCAAACCAAAGGTTTTCTTTAGATTACAAACCAGGGTTTCAAATGAAACCAATGTCTTTATTTCTTTCTATATCTGTACCCTCCGACTGCCAATAAAGACAGAGACAAAAGGGGGTGGAGTGGGACGGGGACAAAAGGGGGTGGAGTGGGACGGAGACAAAGGGGGTGGAGTGGGACGGAGACAAAAGGGGGTGGAGTGGGACGGAGACAAAAGGGGGTGGAGTGGGACGGGGACAAAAGGGGGTGGAGTGGGACGGGGACAAAGGGAGAAAAAGAAACAAGCTGGCAAACCGCCCGTAGAGATCAGCTAATCGTATTTCCACCCTGCGCTTCCAGTTAGGGAGCCACGTGAGGCCGATAATAGTTTAATGGCATAGCCGTCACCAGTTGGGCACAGTTTGAGATCATTTGAGATCTAAGCTGCAGAGGGTACGAGCCCAACAGACAGGACCAAGTGGGAGCCAATGACACACAGAAACAGAGGTGAGAGCCAGCGTAACACGGTAAGCCTTTTCGATGCGAAAGCTTTGAAGCCGGGCCATTTTGTGACGGAAAAGTGTCAAAGAAAAACATATTGTAAGACTTCAAATCTCATTAAAAAAGGACCACAACGAAAACAAGTCTCTTGACTTCTTTGTGTATGTATCCTCGGCAATTTGGTATATGGATCTGTGGTCTGTGGTGACATTTGATGTATTTTAATGGTGTTTCACGTCTGGTTTGAATTATGAAGTGAAAAGAAGAGCAGGTCTAATAAGTGTATTCCATTAGCAAACACCTATTAAGGTTATTATGCCTCTACCAACGATGATGAGGGTCAACCAAATGATGTCCGGTTTCATTTTTTTGTCCAGTGATGCCCATGGGATTAGGGCGGTGGGAGAAGATGAGGTGAAGAGATACGTCATCAAGGGAGTAATGAGAAAAGGCCCACTGCTCTGCTACGCTATTCATTTCACCTTAAGGGGTTTTCTCTAGACATAGAAAAGTAAACCGATCTCATTTTCTTCTTCCTCTCCTGAGGAACAAGATTAAATAGTATCAGGTTTTTATAAAAAGACAAATCACGCAACCAAGTTCTGAAAAAAAAAACCCACCAGAAATATATGAATGAACTACCTTTTATATGGTATTCTTTTATAAAATAGATCATGTGACAAAACCACATTTCATTTGGTGAATTCAGGAAATGAGCAGGAAGAACAACAAAAAAAACAATGTAAACAAATGGGTTTTGAAGGACTCAGTTAAAAACACCATTAAGTGCAAATATTGCTATAATAAATCAACATGGTGTGTGGTCCTCGCACTACAACTCAAGAAACCATGATGTAAACCGAGACATTCCGGTCTATGATGTGAATGTATTTGTGAACCTATTATTCAACATAGAAACATGTCTTCATAAGAATTGTTGAAGGACACACCTGGTTGAACCTCCGTGTAAACGCCACCACGTTGGGCGCCAGCCGGTGTTTCTCCTTCCTGTTCCATCCACAGCTAGCCAGCTCCTGCAACACAACAAAACACACAATCAATGTGATGGCTAACTCAACAATGAACAATGGTGGAGCTAAAATGCCTTTAGAAAGTATTCTTCCTCTTCCCCCCCAAAAAAGGTGTGTTACAAATGAGATTAGATTGAGATTTGTTGGCATTGGCCTATGTAACCGATGTCAAATGGCTAGCTAGTTAGCGGTGGTGCGCGCTAATAGTGTTTCAAATCGGTGACGTCACTCGCTCTGAGACCTTGAAGTAGTGGTTCCCCTTGCTCTGCAAGGGCTTTTTGTGTGGTGATGGGTAACGATGCTTCGAAGGTGGCTGTTGTTGATGTGTGCAGAGGGTCCCTGGTTCGAGCCCAGGTAGGGGCGAGGAGAGGGACGGAAGCTATACTGTTACACCGACACACAATACACCATAATGTCAAAGTGGAAATATGTTGTTGTTTGAAAATCCATTTGAGCAAATATCTCAAAACATGCATCCCGTTTTCAACACGGCACTAAAGTAAAACTGCAAAAAATGTGACAAAGAAATTAGCCTTATGTCCTGATTACAAAGCGTTATGTTTGGGGCAAATCCAATAACACATCACTGAATACCACTCTTCATAATGTCAAGCATAGTGGTGGCTACATCGTGTTATGGGTATGCTTGTAATCGTTCAGGACTGTTTTTTTAGGATAAAAAATAAACAGAATAGGGCTAAGCACAGGCAAAATCCTAGAGGATATCCTGGTTCAGTCTGCTTTCCATCAGACACTGGAAGATGAATTTTCAGCAGGACAATAACCTAAAACATAAGGCCAAATCTACACTGGAGTTGCTTACCAAGAGGACATTGAATGTTCCTGGGTGGCCTAGTTACAGTTTTAGCTGAAATCAGCTGGAAAATCTATGGCAAGACCTGAAAATGGCTGCCTAGCAATGATCAACAACCAACTTGACAGAGCTTGAAGAATTAAAACAATTATAAATGTGCAAATATTGTACAATCCAGGTGTCCAAAGCTCTTCAGGAAAACAAAATCAGCTGTAATCATGTATTGACTCCAAGGGTTGAATACTTATCTAATCAAGATGTATTAGTCTTCCACGTTGACATCAGTATTTTGTGTACGTCATTGACAACAAAAAATACAATTCAATTCATTTTAATCCCACTTTGTAACACAACAAAATGTGGAAAAAGTCAAGGGGTGTGAATAGTTTCTGAAGGCGCTGTATAAGAAACTACATAAGAATGAGAACAACGAGGGTAATTCATTTCAAGGTTCATAGAGATGTCATGCTAAATTGCACAAATCAGTTGGAAACTTTCTGAAGAGCAAAGCCTTATAAGGACGTGATCTTTCGTTACGGGAAGACCTGAAAAGCCACTTGTATGCACATTGACTGAATAAATGTGTTAGTTTTCCCCACAGCTTTGAATACATGATCTAGTTTCAATTCTTGTTACTCACACCAATTACTTAATTCACATGGATTATTTTCATTAACAGAAGCCTATACATGCCATTTGTTGGCAGTGAAAAGATGAAGGAATTCCAAAAACTTCTGATTTTCACTTTACAAGAATGAAGATGCCCAAAACTGGAAATAATGAATTCGTATCACGGACACATATGGACTGTCACATTGCATTATTTGCAATGACAAAAACAAACCATAAACATTAGTCTTCCAAGCGCACTGTAACTCGATAGTTCCACCTCAATCCACTCTGTCCTTTCTTTCCATCATATATTTTAACAGATGTTCCGATATCACAGGCAAGCACGTCTGCAGGGAGACGTTAAGCCAAATGATGTTCCTCTGGAAAAATAAAGGACATAACTGTGTCCCACAAGGCTGTATAGAGGAAGTCTGGGGAGTTTTATATATATATCTTTTTTTTAATCACATTTTCCCCTTGGTTTGCGATGAGAAACCATTGAGCCAAGATCCTCTAAGAATTCAACCAATTAAGAAGAGACAACTGTTAAATAAACCCACTTATATACACTGGGGCCCGAGGGCCTCTCCAGGTCCAGGGCCCGAGGGCCTCTCCAGGTTGGTGTTAGCAACAGCTCAAAACACTAGGGCCTGAGGGCCTCTCCAGGTTGGTGTTAGCAACAGCTCAAAACACTAGGGCCTGAGGGCCTCTCCAGGTTGGTGTTAACAACAGCTCAAAACACTAGGGCCTGAGGGCCTCTCCAGGTTGGTGTTAGCAACAGCTCAATACACTAGGGCCTGAGGGCCTCTCCAGGTTGGTGTTAGCAACAGCTCAATACACTAGGGCCCTGAGGGCCTCTCCAGGTTGGTGTTAGCAACAGCTCAATACACCAGAGCCTGAGGGCCTCTCCAGGTTGGTGTTAGCAACAGCTCAATACACTAGGGCCTGAGGGCCTCTCCAGGTTGGTGTTAGCAACAGCTCACAAACAGCATCTGGAGCTCACAGCTAATTACAGAAAACAGGAGGATCACCAAGGTTATGGTCTTCAGGACATTCACAAAGTGCTGCTTTATTTCACATTTTTACACAATTTTCCTCCTTAATTTCTCTCGTCTCATCACTGCAACTCCCCATCCGGCTCGGGAGGCGAAGGTCGAATCATGCGTCCTTTAAAACATGACCCGCCAAACCGTGCTTCTTAACACCTGCCTGCTTCACCCGGAAGCCAGCCGCACCAATGTGTCAGAGGAAAAACAGTTCAACTGACAACAGGATTCAGCCTGCAGGCGCCTGGCCCACCAGAAGGAGTCGCTAAAGCGCAGTGAGCCAAGTAAAGCCCCCTCAGCCAAACCCTCCCTAACTCAGACGATGCTGGGTCAATTGTGCGGCATCTTATGGAACTCCCAATCATGACCGGTTGTGATACTGCCCGCGATTGTGATACTTAACAGGAGGCCTCACGCTCCCCTGGGCCTCACGCTCCCCTTCAACAGGAGGCCTCACGCTCCCCTGGGCCTCACGCTCCCCTTCAACAGGAGGCCTCACGCTCCCCTTCAACAGGAGGCCTCCCCCCCTTCAACAGGAGGCCTCACGGAGGCCTCCCCCCCTTCAACAGGAGGCCTCACGCTCCCCTTCAACAGGAGGCCTCACTCCCCTTCAACAGGAGGCCTCCCTCCCCTTCAACAGGAGGCCTCACGCAGGAGGCCTCCTCCTTCAACAGGAGGCCTCACGCTCCCCTTCAACAGGAGGCCTCTCCCCTTCCCCTTCCCCTTCAACAGGAGGCCTCTCCCCCAAACTCCCCTTTAACTGCATTCCAGACAATACCCAGGTATAGGAATTTTCTACACTTCTTTTATTATCAAGGTAGAGTGTATACCGTGTCTAAGAAGTAGGAAAAGGTTTCAAACTATGGTATGGGAAGTAGGGGGTGCTAATAAAATCAAATCAAATTTTATTTGTCACATACACATGGTTAGCAGATGTTAATGCGAGTGTAGCGAAATGCTTGTGCTTCTAGTTCCGACAATGCAGTAATAACCAACAAGTAATCTAACTAACAATTCCAAAACTACTGTCTTATACACAGTGTAAGGGGATAAAGAATATGTACATAAGGATATATGAATGAGTGATGGTACAGAGCAGCATAGGCAAGATACAGTAGCTGATATCGAGTACAGTACATACATATGAGATGAGTATGTAAACAAAGTGGCATAGTTAAAGTGGCTAGTGATACATGTATTACATAAGGATGCAGTCGATGATATAGAGTACAGTATATACGTATGCATATGAGATGAATAATGTAGGGTAAGTAACATTATATAAGGTAGCATTGTTTATATATTTACATCATTTCCCATCAATTCCCATTATTAAAGTGGCTGGAGTTGAGTCAGTGTCATTGTCAGTGTGTTGGCAGCAGCCACTCAATGTTAGTGGTGGCTGTTTAACAGTCTGATGGCCTTGAAATAGAAGCTGTTTTTCAGTCTCTCGGTCCCAGCTTTGATGCACCTGTACTGACCTCGCCTTCTGGATGATAGGGGGGTGAACAGGCAGTGGCTCGGGTGGTTGATGTCCTTGATGATCTTTATGGCCTTCCTGTAGCATCGGGTGGTGTAGGTGTCCTAGAGGGCAGGTAGTTTGCCCCCGGTGATGCGTTGTGCAGACCTCACTACCCTCTGGAGAGCCTTACGGTTGAGGGCGGAGCAGTTGCCGTACCAGGCGGTGATACAGCCCGCCAGGATACTCTCGATTGTGCATCTGTAGAAGTTTGTGAGTGCTTTTGGTGACAAGCCGAATTTCTTCAGCCTCCTGAGGTTGAAGAGGCGCTGCTGCGCCTTCCTCACGATGCTGTCTGTGTGAGTGGATCAATTCAGTTTGTCTGTGATGTGTATGCCGAGGAACTTAAAACTTGCTACCCTCTCCACTACTGTTCCATCGATGTGGATGGGGGTGTTCCCTCTGCTGTTTCCTGAAGTCCACAATCATCTCCTTAGTTTTGTTGACGTTGAGTGTGAGGTTATTTTCCTGACACCACACTCCGAGGGCCCTCACCTCCTCCCTGTAGGCCGTCTCGTCGTTGTTGGTAATCAAGCCTACCACTGTTGTGTCGTCCGCAAACTTGATGATTGAGTTGGAGGCGTGCGTGGCCACGCAGTCGTGGGTGAACAGGGAGTACAGGAGAGGGCTCAGAACGCACCCTTGTGGGGCCCCAGTGTTGAGGATCAGCGGGGAGGAGATGTTGTTGCCTACCCTCACCACCTGGGGGCGGCCCGTCAGGAAGTCCAGTACCCAGTTGCACAGGGCGGGGGTCGAGACCCAGGGTCTCGAGCTTGATGACGAGCTTGGAGTGTACTATGGTGTTGAATGCCGAGCTGTAGTCGATGAACAGCATTCTCACATAGGTATTCCTCTTGTCCAGATGGGTTAGGGCAGTGTGCAGTGTGGTTGAGATTGCATCGTCTGTGGACCTATTTGGGCGGTAAGCAAATTGGAGTGGGTCTAGGGTGTCAGGTAGGGTGGAGGTGATATGGTCCTTGACTAGTCTCTCAAAGCACTTCATGATGACGGATGTGAGTGCTACGGGGCGGTAGTCGTTTAGCTCAGTTACCTTAGCTTTCTTGGGAACAGGAACAATGGTGGCCCTCTTGAAGCATGTGGGAACAGCAGACTGGTATAGGGATTGATTGAATATGTCCGTATAATAAAAATGAGCAACAGGGAGAGCAGCAATTTATGATCAGATTATTTAAATTAGAACAGTGGCCATAAATTCACACTGTCAAACGGTTTCTTAAATTACATTGGACCTTTACAAGAGATAGTCAAAATGTACACACAATCCCAGCTAGCAGCTGCAGTAAAAAAAAGGCAAAACATTTATCACACATTCTCATCTGCTTTTTCAAAAACAGACAGCTGAGACAAAAGCTTCTGAAAAAGTAATTCTTCACACACAAAAAAAAAAGCCACAAAAAAAGGTGTTCGCAAAAAAAAAAAAAAAACTAGATTCCGGTTCCAGAGTATGATGCAGGCTTTCACACAGACACACTACCTCATCACACCCCCTCCCATCACCACCCAAGCATTTGGTGGGAATCTCCCACCTCCTTTATTAATCTCATTCCAAGTCCTGGAACATTCAGAAAGCTCCCATGTTGGGAGGAGACGACCCGATTTAACAGTGAACTCCTTTCCTTTATGGGAAATTCCGCTCGCTGACTTTTGATGTCTGATCTCGCAGGTAAAAAAAAAATATATATATATTTATATAGACTTTCCACCTCCATCTATTCTTCTGACTTTATAGGACATGCCGTACAGGGAGCAGATTTATAAGTTACAACTCTTTCCCCCCTGAATCAGCAGGTTTTCTTAACTCTTGTTGGGACCGTTGCCATGTGGGTAAAGTGATAGGCCGTAGACATCTCACCTCAAAACTAACCACATTGGCTGAGTTGTGCTCTAACCACATTGGCTGAGTTGTGCTCTAACCACATTGGCTGAGTTGTGCTCTTACCACATTGGCTGAGTTGTGCTCTAACCACATTGGCTGAGTTGTGCTCTTACCACATTGGCTGAGTCGTGCTCTTACCACATTGGCTGAGTAACCACATTGGCTGAGTCTTTTACCACCTGAGTTGTGCTCTTACCACATTGGCTGAGTTGTGCTCTTACCACATTGGCTGAGTTGTGCTCTTACCACATTGGCTGAGTTGTGCTCTTACCACATTGGCTGAGTTGTGCTCTTACCACATTGGCTGAGTTGTGCTCTTACCACATTGGCTGAGTTGTGCTCTTACCACATTGGCTGAGTTGTGCTCTTACCACATTGGCTGAGTTGTGCTCTTACCACATTGGCTGAGTTGTGCTCTAACCACATTGGCTGAGTTGTGCTCTTACCACATTGGCTGAGTTGTGCTCTTACCACATTGGCTGAGTTGTGCTCTTACCACATTGAGTTGTGCTCTAACCACATTGGCTGAGTTGTGCTTAACCACATTGGCTGAGTTGTGCTCTAACCACATTGGCTGAGTTGTGCTCTTACCACATTGGCTGAGTTGTGCTCTAACCACATTGGCTGAGTTGTGCTCTAACCACATTGGCTGAGTTGTGCTCTTACCACATTGGCTGAGTTGTGCTCTTACCACATTGGCTGAGTTGTGCTCTTACCACATTGGCTGAGTTGTGCTCTAACCACATTGGCTGAGTCGTGCTCTTACCACATTGGCTGAGTCGTGCTCTTACCACATTGGCTGAGTTGTGCTCTTACCACATTGGCTGAGTTGTGCTCTTACCACATTGGCTGAGTTGTGCTCTTACCACATTGGCTGAGTTGTGCTCTTACCACATTGGCTGAGTTGTGCTCTTACCACATTGGCTGAGTTGTGCTCTTACCACATTGGCTGAGTTGTGCTCTAACCACATTGGCTGAGTTGTGCTCTAACCACATTGGCTGAGTTGTGCTCTAACCACATTGGCTGAGTTGTGCTCTAACCACATTGAGCTGAGTTGTGCTCTAACCACATTGGCTGAGTTGTGCTCTTACCACATTGGCTGAGTTGTGCTCTAACCACATTGGCTGAGTTGTGCTCTAACCACATTGGCTGAGTTGTGCTCTTACCACATTGGCTGAGTTGTGCTCTTACCACATTGGCTGAGTTGTGCTCTAACCACATTGGCTGAGTTGTGCTCTTACCACATTGGCCGAGTTGTGCTCTTACCACATTGGCCGAGTTGTGCTCTTACCACATTGGCCGAGTTGTGCTCTTACCACATTGGCCGAGTTGTGCTCTAACCACATTGGCCGAGTTGTGCTCTTACCACATTGGCCGAGTTGTGCTCTTACCACATTGGCCGAGTTGTGCTCTAACCACATTGGCTGAGTTGTGCTCTTACCACATTGGCTGAGTTGTGCTCTTACCACATTGGCCGAGTTGTGCTCTTACCACATTGGCCGAGTTGTGCTCTTACCACATTGGCCGAGTTGTGCTCTAACCACATTGGCCGAGTTGTGCTCTTACCACATTGGCTGAGTTGTGCTCTTACCACATTGGCCGAGTTGTGCTCTTACCACATTGGCTGAGTTGTGCTCTTACCACATTGGCTGAGTTGTGCTCTAACCACATTGGCTGAGTTGTGCTCTTACCACATTGGCCGAGTTGTGCTCTTAAAAAAAAAAAACTCACTTTTCCCTTATAGAAAGAAAGAAAGCAACAAAGGGTAGGAAGTGGCCATGACAGAAAATAACCACTTCTGCATTTAAGCCACGTTTACTGTACTGTATACTGGATACAGGAAGTAGATGGTGGATGCTCTTTCACAGAGTGCTCTTACTGCGAGGGGGTTGGACAACGTGTGGAGCCATTGTAAATACAGGCACAATGTGTTCTACATGTAAAGACTTACATTCTGCCTTTCTATAGCTCAGATCCGTTGTTCATCAACAAAACAACAAGACTCCCTATGGCATCTTTGCCCTTAACTTTAGACATCTCAGACATCTTAACTTTAGACATCTCATACATCTTAACTTTAGACATCTTAACTTTAGACATCTCAGACATCTTAACTTTAGACATCTCAGACATCTTAACTTTAGACATCTCAGACATCTTAACTTTAGACATCTTAACTTTAGACATCTCAGACATCTTAACTTTAGACATCTTAACTTTAGACATCTCAGACATCTTAACTTTAGACATCTTAACTTTAGACATCTTAACTTTAGACATCTCAACTTTAGACATCTTAACTTTAGACATCTCAGACATCTTAACTTTAGACATCTCAGACATCTTAACTTTAGACATCTCAGACATCTTAACTTTAGACATCTCAGACATCTTAACTTTAGACATCTCAGACATCTTAACTTTAGACATCTTAACTTTAGACATCTCAGACATCTTAACTTTAGACATCTTAACTTTAGACATCTCAGACATCTTAACTTTAGACATCTCAGACATCTTAACTTTAGACATCTTAACTTTAGACATCTTAACTTTAGACATCTCAGACATCTTAACTTTAGACATCTTAACTTTAGACATCTTAACTTTAGACATCTTAACTTTAGACATCTCAGACATCTTAACTTTAGACCACTCAGATTCAAGACCTGGCAAAACATGTCAAGTTGAGAAAGCGTTTCCAGTATTCACCGTGACGTACGAGAGGGAAAAAAAAAAACAACAACCCATCAATACTCCCTCCTCCGTCCACAACATACAGTAAATAGTCTCTACAGCCAGTTGCTGTAGTGGTCAGAGGGTTGGCAGGTGGTTGGCTGTATGACCAGGGCCCAAGACCACCCTCCCAGTGCAAGGGGACCACTGACATATACCACCCACTCTGTACAGAGTCCTTCCCCGCACCATCACTTGGTACTGCTGAAGGCCAGTCAACATGACAACAAAGTCGTCAAGTCTACAAAAAGGAACACATTTTTCACACCGAGTACATCATTGTTTGCAGGGGAGTAGGAAGTAATAGAATAGTTTTAGACCTACAGTGACAAAGATGGAGGAAAACAAAGCACAATAAAAATGTGGATATTTTCACCATAACTATGTGGAAGACTCCTAAAGTCTAAATTAAGTCATCTAGCAAATTGCTATACATTAAAAACAAACAACCACGTGGATATTCAGCACCTAAACAATGACAGGGTGTGAATAGTCAGCGAAGCTTTCAGAGCACTTCTATTCTAGTTTAATATAATATATTACTGCTGTGAAGAGATGTAATTTAGTTAGTTTGTTTTCCATTGCTTTGTTGCTACTTGAGTATCTTCTACACGGCTCAATCACACAAGGGATTGCGGCGGTGCGTGCAAAAATGGCACGATTCTCATACACACCTTGAATTGAAATATCTTGATCTACTACAAGAAATCAATGTTTTGTTCCACAGGTCTGGAGAAAAGAAAAGGAAGACAACTAGGACAGTCAGTCAATGTTGACAAGGTTAAACTCTCTTTAGTGGTACTTTATAACCCCTAGGACTCAAAATGATCTTCAGTCTCTCAAATCACTGTTGCCATGACAGCATTAGTTTAACAGATGTTGCCTTGCCTTGTGAATTTGCTCAAAACCTCCAAAGTTCTGAGCTGACTTCCAGAAGGGTGATGCCCTAAGCAGCTGCGAAGAGAGGCTGGTAATGTGTTCACTTCTAAATGGGCACCAGTTAATATTTATACATCTTGAAATAATTTTAGCATTTAGGCATCAAGTTAGATACATCTAAAATAAAACAGATTACTGCATGAGCAATCGAGAGCAGTTTTCGAAAAACTGAAAATCCTAGGTGACGTAAACTTCTCACTTTACATCTGTATAAACGAAGGAAGTACCAACGGAGTCAGTAGGTTACGAAGACTTCTCACTTTACATCTCTATAAACGAAGGAAGTACCAACGGAGTCAGTAGGTTACGAAGACTTCTCACTTTACATCTCTATAAACGAAGGAAGTACCAACGGAGTCAGTAGGTTACGAAGACTTCTCACTTTACATCTCTATAAACGAAGGAAGTACCAACGGAGTCAGTAGGTTACGAAGACTTCTCACTTTACATCTCTATAAACGAAGGAAGAACCAACGGAGTCAGTAGGTGAGAAGTAATTGGAGAGGGACCACTGGAGTGAGTGAGTGAGTGAGAGAGAGAGACTATTGAAAAGGAGTGACTAGTACATTATGTTGCATGACGTGTTCACGTTCATAGAATGTATATTTAATTTCCTATTTAATGTCAGTCAACAAAAATGTGAAAACAAAATGTTAACAGGTACAATAGGTTTGTTCCTTCTGAGGAAAGATGGGAGTGAGGAAACTGTTGAATTGCAACATCCCTGCGGTCACTAATAAACCAGTGAGTGTGACATGTACAGTATCTGACAAGAGCTGACGTCAACGCTTCGCAAACTATCGCCAGACATTGAAATATGACGCAATTTCAGGGCTATTGAGTTTTACTGTGCACCGTGGCAGTATATTGCACAGCAGTGATTTATGGTGTTGTTTCACAGCATCTAGACATACTGTTTATTATTTATTCTATTGGGTAATGTGCAATGTCATCCAAGCGATATTTGTGTATAAAATCATCTGTCAGAGTCTTTAAAAAGTGTTGCTAAATACAACACACATGACGAGCGGTCCTCGCCCATTCGTCTAAAAGGGAGAGGAAAATTCAGATCCATGAAGGAGAATTCTCTACTACCTGTTGATACAGTTTCATACAGCATACCAGAAAAATGTATACGTCACTCGGGCTGCACAGCGGCTACAGCGGCTCACTCGGGCTGCACAGCGGCTACGTCACTCGGGCTGCACAGCGGCTCGGGCTGCACAGCGGCTGCACGTCACTCGGGCTGCACAGGGCTACGTCACTCGGGCTGCACAGCGGCTACGTCACTCGGGCTGCACAGCGGCTACGTCACTCGGGCTGCACAGCGGCTACGTCACTCGGGCTGCACAGCGGCTATGTCACTCATTGGATTCACCATTCAACACAGTTGTGGTCAATTCCATTTCAGGAAGTAAACCAAAATTCAAATTCCATGATTGTGGAGTAATACCTACATGTTTCAAGCAGACCACTATATTCCCTGTGCCCAAGAACGCCAACGTAACCCAGTCTAAATGACTAATCGTCCCGTAGCACTCACATCTGTAGTTATGAAATGCTTTGAAAGGCTGGTCATGTCTCACATCAACACCATCATCCCAGACACCCTGGACCCACTCCAATTCCCATTAGACCACAACAGATCCACAGATGACTCAATCTCTATTGCACTCATCACTGCCCTTTCCCACCTGGGCAAGAGGAACACCTATGTGAGAATGCTGTTCAATGACTACAGCTCAGCGTTCAACATCATAGTGCCCTCCAAGCTCATCACTGAGCGAAGGACCCTGGGACTAAATTACCTCCCTCTGCAACTGGATCCTGGTCTTCCTGACGGTCCGCCCCAAGTGGGGAGAGTAACCAACAAAAAAAATACACCACACTGGCCCATCAGAGATGCGTGCTTAGTCCCCTCCTGTACTCCCTGTTCACCTCATGACTGTGTGGCTGCGCACGACTCCAACACCATCATTAGGTTTTGGCACGACGGTGGTTGTCCTGATCACCGACGACAATGAGACAGCCTATAGGGAGGTCAGTGACCTGGCAGTGTGGTGCAGAACAACAACCTCTCCATCAACATCAGCAAGACAAAGAGCTGACCGTGGACTACAGGAGAAGAAGGGCCGAGCACATTGACAGGGCGTGAACATTGACCCGTGAAGCGGGTCGAAAGCGTCAAGTTCCTCGGTATCCACATGACTAAGGAATTATCATGGTCCCTACAGACACACACCAACTTGTGAACAAGGCAAGACAACACCTCTTCCCCCTCAGGAGGCTGAAAAGATTTGGTATGGGCTTTCAGATCCTCAAAAAGTTACACGGCTGCACCATTGAGATCTTCACTGGCCGCATCACCATCACAGATTTTCTATGGGGGTGAGATCTGGAGACTGGCTAGGCCACTCCAGGACCTTGAAATGCTTCTTACGAAGTCACTCCTTCATTGCCCGGGTGGTGTGTTTGGGATCATTGTCATGCTGAAAGACCCAGCCACGTTTCATCTTCAATGCCCTTGCTGATGGAAGGAGGTTTTCACTCAAAATCTCACGATACATGGCCCCATTCATTCTTTCCTTTACACGGATCAGTCGTCCTGGTCCCTTTGCAGAAAAACAGCCCCAAAGCATGATGTTTCCACCCCCATGCTTCACAGTAGGTATGGTTCTTTGGATGCAACTCAGCATTCTTTGTCCTCCAAACATGACGTGTTGAGTTTTTACCAAAAAGTTATATTTTGGTTTAATCTGACCATATGACATTCTCCCAATCTTCTTCTGGATCATCCAAATGCTCTCTACTACACTTCAGACGGGCCTGGACATGTACTGGCTTAAGCAGGGGGACACGTCTGGCACTTCAGGATTTGAGTCCCTGGCGGCGTAGTGTGTTACTGATGGTAGGCTTTGTTACTTTGGTCCCAGCTCTCTGCAGGTCATTCACTAGGTCCCCCCGTGTGGTTCTGGGATTTTTGCTCACCGTTCTTGTGATCATTTTGACCCCACGGGGTGAGATCTTGCGTGGAGCCCCAGATCGAGGGAGATTATCAGTGGTCTTGTATGTCTTCCATTTCTTAATAATTGCTCCCACAGTTGATTTCTTCAAACCAAGCTGCTTACCTATTGCAGATTCAGTCTTTCCAGCCTGGTGCAGGTCTACAATTTTGTTTCTGGTGTCCTTTGACAGCTCTTTGGTCTTGGCCATAGTGGAGTTTGGAGTGTGACTGTTTGAGGTTGTGGACAGGTGTCTTTTATACTGATAACAAGTTCAAACAGGTGCCATTAATACAGGTAACAGGGTGGAGGACAGAGGAGCCTCTTAAAGAAGAAGTTACAGGTCTGTGAGAGCCAGAAATCTTGCTTGTTTGTAGGTGACCAAATACTTATTTTCCACCATAATTTGCAAATAAATAAAAAATCCTACAATGTGATTTTCTGGATTTTTTTTTCTCATTATGTCTGTCATAGTTGAAGTGTACCTATGATGAAAATTACAGGCCTCATCTTTTTAAGTGGGAGAACTTGCACAATTGGTGACTGACTAAATACTTTTTTTGCCCCACTGTATATACAGATCTACATTCCTGATCAAAAAAAACAAAAACAAAACAATGCATTTAGTATTTTATTTGGATCCCCATTAGCTGTTGCTGAAGCAGCAGACATACCTATTCAATCCATTACCCCATCCATTACCCCATGGGTATAATTTTACAGCGCAAATAATCTTTTTAGGTCCGAAGGTGTATGAACAGTCTCTCGGGCTGAGGCAGTTTATAAGGTGACTACAATTATAACATTTATTTTTTTAGGTCCGAAGGTGTATGAACAGTCTCTCGGGCTGAGGCAGTTTATAAGGTGACTACAATTATAACATTTATTTTTTTAGGTCCGAAGGCGTATGAACAGTCTCTCGGGCTGAGGCAGTTTATAAGGTGACTACAATTATAACATTTATTTTTTTAGGTCCGAAGGTGTATGAACAGTCTCTCGGGCTGAGGCAGTTTATAAGGTGACTACAATTATAACATTTATTTTTTTAGGTCCGAAGGTGTATGAACAGTCTCTCGGGCTGAGGCAGTTTATAAGGTGACTACAATTATAACATTTATTTTTAGGTCCGAAGGTGTATGAACAGTCTCTCGGGCTGAGGCAGTTTATAAGGTGACTACAATTATAACATTTATTTTTTTAGGTCCGAAGGTGTTTGAACAGTCTCTCGGGCTGAGGCAGTTTATAAGGTGACTACAATTATAACATTTATTTTTTTAGGTCCGAAGGTGTATGAACAGTCTCTCGGGCTGAGGCAGTTTATAAGGTGACTACAATTATAACATTTATTTTTTTAGGTCCGAAGGTGTATGAACAGTCTCTCGGGCTGAGGCAGTTTATAAGGTGACTACAATTATAACATTTATTTGTTTAAACAACCATTAGAAGGGTAGTTGGATTTCATTTCCATTCAAGTAAAGACTTTGCCAACATTTATTAAGTTCATATAATCTTATTTGAGTTCAAATCTGTGTTTAAGGCTAGGCTACTTAGTCAATTTATTTAATTTCAGATAGAGAAACCCAGGGGTGTCTGGGCACCTATTATGTCTGGCACCTATTATGGTGTTAGAATAGTCAGGCTTGTTAGAGTTTAGGCTGCTGGGAAATTGATACACTTTAATTACCAGATTTTTCCAGTGTTAAATATCATCCTTGTTGAGATTCTTTGGAGCAGAATACATTTTAAAAGGTCCCTTGGCACGTTTCTCCCAAACAATTCGTTCTATTTGGAAGAAAAAACAAACACCTCAGGGCTGTGTTGAGGTGGGATTTAGAGTCTTGTTCACAAGGCCAACATCCATCAGGGAGGTCTTAACTGGACGTTTAAATAATTTCCGTAATTGCCTTTGACCCGCTCTCATTTGTACACGATCTACAGATATCAACTGACCCTGACATGTCATTTTGTTCCTCCCAAACAGCGTAGAAACGTAATCTGTGAAAATGTTGCCAGGTAGGCTGTTAAACATTGCCAGGCCACTATATTTTGTCGTCTTACACCAAGGAATCTCTACTTTCTTTCCAAATAACTGACGTTATAAAAGTAGACAGTTGTCAAGGGGCTGGGGAAAATATAATCATGTCTTGTTGATATGCAGAGTCACACTCTGCATTGACCTCTGCCCAATTTATTATTATTATTTTTTTAAATATAGTTTTAGACACTTCAGAAATGGTGTGTGGCGATTATTTCATCAAAACAGCTAAATTGCAAGTACTGAGCAGCTGTACATATCCTACTGCGATCCCTGTCAAGTACTGAGCAGCTGTATATATCCTACTGCGATCCCTGTCAAGTACTGAGCAGCTGTACATATCCTACTGCGATCCCTGTTCAAGTACTGAGCAGCTGTACATATCCTACTGCGATCCCTGTCAAGTACTGAGCAGCTGTATATATCCTACTGCGATCCCTGTCAAGTACTGAGCAGCTGTACATATCCTACTGCGATCCCTGTCAAGTACTGAGCAGCTGTATATATCCTACTGCGATCCCTGTCAAGTACTGAGCAGCTGTACATATCCTACTGCGATCCCTGTCAAGTACTGAGCAGCTGTATATATCCTACTGCGATCCCTGTCAAGTACTGAGCAGCTGTACATATCCTACTGCGATCCCTGTCAAGTACTGAGCAGCTGTACATATCCTACTGTGATCCCTGTCAAGTACTGAGCAGCTGTACATATCCCACTGCGATCCCTGTCAAGTACTGAGCAGCTGTACATATCCCACTGCGATCCCTGTCAAGTACTGAGCAGCTGTACATATCCTACTGCGATCCCTGTCAAGTACTGAGCAGCTGTATATATCCTACTGCGATCCCTGTCAAGTACTGAGCAGCTGTACATATCCTACTGCGATCCCTGTCAAGTACTGAGCAGCTGTATATATCCTACTGCGATCCCTGTCAAGTACTGAGCAGCTGTACATATCCTACTGCGATCCCTGTCAAGTACTGAGCAGCTGTACATATCCTACTGCGATCCCTGTCAAGTACTGAGCAGCTGTATATATCCTACTGCGATCCCTGTCAAGTACTGAGCAGCTGTACATATCCTACTGCGATCCCTGTCAAGTACTGAGCAGCTGTACATATCCTACTGCGATCCCTGTCAAGTACTGAGCAGCTGTATATATCCTACTGCGATCCAAGTGGAATCCACACTACATGCGACACTGAAATGGATAACATTTCAATCAGGGGCCCTTAGACTGTAAACTAGCTTCCTTTCAATCAGGGGCCCTTAGACTGTAAACTAGCTTCATTTCAATCAGGGGCCCTTAGACTGTAAACTAGCTTCATTTTAATCTTAAGAGGACTGAAGTGGTAACCAATCAGTTGTCACGTCTATTTTGAAGGTCCCTTTTGTAGATGTTTCTATGCTCACCTGCCCACGGACTGCAGATGTACAGTGAATTGGGTTGCACCTCTACCTATGCTTTTTTGTTGCTGTACATTGTCCACGTCCAAATAAAACAAATGTAGTATTAATTTCACCATTACGATGGTTTTAATATGTTTGTCTCTTGAATGGTTACATATCGGCAAAGAGCAGGTGTTTGAATCTCACTGGACGAGTTGTCAGCAATTCTAGCATCTTGAGCATAACCAAGACACTGGCTCCAATTAAAAGGCCCGCCTTGACTCATGAGAACAGCATAAACCTCTGCTACTCCTAAAGGCCTGCTCAGAGGAGAAGAGTTGGATGGGAACAAAGCATTTGATTAGTGAAACTAGGCTCTTTTTTTTTTCCCCGCATTGGTGACTGTTACTCATTAACGTTACCCAGTGCCGTCATGCACTTTACTCTTCAGTCATTTACGGCTGCTTGAAACCTCGGTGCGTTCCAGGGTCTTCTCACGTAAACTGAGCCTTTTCTGGATTCTCACAGACGTACGAAGGGAACTTGTTGCGCAAGGTCAGGATTGAGGAGTTCTCTCAGATCATGTATGGAAAATCATGTATGGAAAATGTACTGTTTTCCAAATGAGTGGGGTTTTTTTCCCCGCCCCCAATCCAACTACTGACTGCATACATTTGATCTTCATTGCCATTCTCCTCCCTTCTGAAGGGTAATGGTTTGATTGCCCAGTGCCGTGGACTTTATTTTCTATCACACAGACATGAAATAACTTTCTGCAACACTGAATACAGTGCATCATCGGGGGTCCGAGGTTGTCTGTCATGCAGTGATACACAGTGAATCCCCTAATGACTCATCAAGTACAAGACATGTAATAATATGGATGCTTCTCATCGACATGACATCGAACCTTGGGGGTCGCAGTAGCTCGTGGGTCTACGTACTCACATCCATACCCCACCCATGCAGTCAGAGCCGGCGTTAGCCTTTTTTTTTTAGGGGCCTTAAGAAAATACAAGACAGCTAGGTAGTGAATCATCCAGCATTATGTATTAATGACATGGAAACAGAACACCTTTAAAACTGGTCTGGATCAGACATTGTCATTTACAACAGCTGAACCGTCGTTCCACTCAAATCATGCATATCATTGTGGACGAACACACACACACACACACACACACACACACACACCTCTTACCTCTGGATGTATTGCCTTGAATACTGGAGCATCCATCAATGTGATTTGACCCTAAAATAACAAGAAGAACAAACCTTTATTCAAACCTCCCAAATATACAGAAGAGTAAAGCATGTCTAGGTAGGAGTAAATGGCTGTGGATTACTTTGAAGGACATCCACAGGTGAAAATAACACATGATCATTCCTTATTGGTGCAGTTAAAGAGCTGCTGTACATCACAAGGCCTAAACGGTGCTCTCGGGCCAGAAGAGTCTCCGGTTTCACATTCAACAGAATATTAAATGAATAAATTAAACAACACAGTGATATAACATCTCCATCGAGGCTTCTGGGTATCTTTGGCTGTACTCACAGCAAACTCCTCGGGCGTCACCTTCAGCACGTCAAACACAACGGCATCGTAACTCTTGGAGAAATCCAAGCCCGGCCCATCCAGAGAGTCCGAGCTGCTGCTTCCCTGAGTTCACAAAAGAAAAACACCAGAGATAGATTGGTACATGTTGTGAGGGGGATATGCAGAAGAAGCAAGACAAAACTAAACAATGTAAATTAACCCAAGAGTAAAATATTTTCTTGTGCGTTCATTTTAAAAGATTGACCAATTGGAGGTGGGCCGAAAGCAAAAATACATGAATTTAACAGATACACAGATGTGATGAATCAGATACACAACGATCAATATTAGATAAAGAAATAAGCTTGATTGAAAACATGATTGGGAAACATTTTCTGGACACACCTACACATTCAAGGGTTTCTCATTATTTTGACCATTTTCTACATTACCTTTTCTACCATTTTTGTAGAATAATAGTGAAGACAGTAAAACTACGAAATAACACATATGGAATCATGTAGTAACCAAAAAAAAAAAGTGTAAAAATCGAAATATATTTTAGATTCTTCAAAGAAGCCCCCCCCCTTTGCCTTGACAGCTTTGCACACTCTTGGCATTCTCTCAACCAGCTTCACCTGGAATGCTTTTCCAACAGTCTTGAAGGAGTTCCTACATATGCTGAGCACTTGTTGCATGCTTATCCTTCACTCTGCAGTCCAACTCATCCCAACCCATCTCAATTGGGTTGAGGTCGGGGGATTGTGGAGGCCAGGTCATCTGATGCAGCACTCCATCACTCTCCTTGGTCAAATAGCCCTTACACAGCCTGCAGGTGTGTTGGGTCATTGTCCTGTTGAAAAACAAATGATAGTCCCACGAAGCGCAAACCAGATGGGATGGTGTATCGCTGCAGAATGCTGTGGTAGCCATGCTGGTTAACCTCTTGAGTGTAGGGGGCAGTATTTTGATGTTTGGATGAAAAATGTACCCAAATGAAACTGCCTATTTCTCAGGCCCAGAATCTAGAATATGCATGTAATTGTCAGATTAGGATAGAAAACCCTAAAGTTTCCAAAACGGTCAAAATATTGTCTGTGAGTATAACAGAACTGATATTGCAGGCAAAAACCTGAAAGCTTTTTTTTTTTCCTGAAAGCTCTCTGTTCCATTGCATGCCTTCCCTCCATTTAAAGGGATATCAACCATATTCCTTTCCTAAGGCTTCCACATGGTGTGAACAGTCTTTAGACATAGTTTCAGGCTTTTATTCTGAAAAATGAGCGAGAAAGATCACATTGCGTCATTGGAAGGCTGGGTGCCAGCATCGTTTTGCATGCGCCAACAGAGTGGAGTAGACATTTTCTCTTTCTCTCCTGTTGAAGAAGCTACAGTCCGGTTGAAATATTATTGATTATATATTGTAAAAACAACCTGAGGATTGATTATAAAAAACATTTGACATGTTTCTACGAACTTTACGGATACTATTTGGAATGTGTCTGCCCCGTCGTGACCGCTCGAGCCTGTGGATTTCTGAACATAACGCACCAACAAACTGGAGGTATTTTGGATATGAAAATAATCTTTATGGAACAAAAGGAACATTTATTGTGTAACTGGGAGTCTCGTGAGTGCAAACATCCGAAGATCAAAAGGTAAGTGATTAATTTGATTGCTTTTCTGACCAATCTACTTTGCTGCTAGCTGTTTGTAAAGTTTTGTCTGCTGAGAGAGATGTCCTTACATAAACGCTTGGATAGCTTTCGCCAAAAAGATTTTTTTGAAATCTGACACGCCAGGTGGATTAACAACAAGCTAAGCTGTGTTTTGCTATCTTGCACTTGTGATTTCATGAAAATTAAATATTCTTAGTCATTTAATTTGAATTTGGCGCTCTGCAAATCAGCGGATGTTGATGAAAATTATCACGCTAAAGGGTTGGGTGCGCCAAGAAGTTAACTGACTTGCCTAGTTAATTGAATTCTAAATAAATCAGACAGTGTCACCAGCAAAACACCCCCACACCATCACACCTCCTCCTCCATGCTTCACAGTGGGGACCACACATGCAGAGATCATCCGTTCACCTACTCTGCGTCTCAGAGACACAGTTGGAACCAAAAATCTCAAATTTGGACTCAGACGAAAAGGACAGATTTCCACAGGTCTAATGTTCATTGCTCGTGTTTCTTGGCCCAAGCAATTCTCTTCTTCTTATTGGTGTCCTTTGGTAGTGTTTCTTTACAGCAATTCCACCATGAAGGCCTAATTCACATAGTCTCCTCTGAACAGTTGATGTTGAGATGCTGTCTGCTACTTGAACTCTGAAGCATTTATTTGGGCTGCAGTTTGAGGCTGGTATCTAATGTACTTATCTTCTGCAGCAGAGGTGTCTGGGTCTTCCATTCCTGTAGTGGTCCTCATGAAAGCTAGTTTCATCATAGCGCTGGATGGTTTTTGTGACTGCACTTTAAATTAAAGTACTTGAAATTTTCCATATTGACTGACCTTCATGTCTTAAAGTAATGATGGAATGTCATTTATCTTTGCTTATTTGAGCTGTTCTTGCCATAATATGGACTTGTTCTTTTACCAACTAGGGCTGTCTTCTGTATAACCACCCCTACCTTTTACCAACTAGGGCTACCTTTTACCAACTAGGGCTGTCTTCTGTATAACCACCCCTACCTTTTACCAACTAGGGCTACCTTTTACCAACTAGGGCTGTCTTCTGTATACCACCCCTACCTTTTACCAACAAGGGCTATCTTCTGTATACCACCCCTACCTTGTCACAACAACTTATTGGCTCAAACGCATTTAGTAAGGAAATTACACAAATACATTTTAACAACGCACACCTGTTAATTGAAATGCATTCCAGGTGACTACCTCATGAAGCTGGTTGAGAGAATGCCAAGAGTGTGCAAAGCTGTCATCAAGGCAAAGGGTGGCTACTTCGAACAATCTCAAATATATTTTGATTTGTTTAACACTTTTTTGGTTACTACATAATTCCATGTGTTATTTCATAGTGTTGATGTCTTCACTATTATTCTTCAATGTTGAAAATAGTAATAAAATAAAAAAAGGAAAAACACATTGAATGAGTAGATGTGTCCAAACGTTTGACTGTAGTTCAAGGAGGCTTCGTCTCCATGGTGATATGCTTCAGACAGTGTCAACTGTGTTTATTTTCAGCAAACTTATCACGTGTAAATATTTGTATGAACATAACAAGATTCATCAACAGACAAACTGAACAAGTTCCACAGACATGTGACTAACAGAAATGGAATAATGTGTCTCTGAACAAAGGGGGGTTCAAAATCAAAAGTAACAGGCAGTATCTGGTGTGGCCACCAGCTGCATTAAGTACTGCAGTGCATCTCCTCCTCATGGACTGCACTAGATTTGCCAGTACTTGCTGTGAGATGTTACCCCACTCTTCCACCAAGGCACCGGCAACTTCCCGGACATTTCTCTTGGTAATGGCTCTTGCTCTCACCCTTCGATCCAACAGGTCCCAGACATGCTCAATGGGATTGTGCACAGAACGAGCAGTATGGCTGGTTGCATTGTCATGCTGGAGGGTCATATCAGGATGAGCCTGCAGGAAGGGTACCACATGAGGGAGGAGGATGTCTTCCCTGTAATGCACAGCATTGAGATTGCCTGCAATGACAACAAGCTCAGTCCGATGATGCCTAGACACACCACCCCAGACCATGACGGACCCTCCACCTCCAAATCGATCCCGCTCCAGAGTACAGGCCTCGGTGTAACGCTCATTCCATCGACAATAAACATGAATCCGACCATCACCCCTGGTGAGACAAAACCGCGACTCGTCAGAGAAGAGCACTTTTTGCCAGTCCTGTCTGGTCCAGCGACGGTGGGTTTGTGCCCATAGGCGACGTTGTTGCCGGTGAGGTCTGGTGAGGACTTGCCTTACAACAGGCCTACAAGCCCTTAGTCCAGCCTCTCTCAGCCTATTGCAGACAGTCTGAGCACTGATGGAGGGATTATGCCTTCCTGGTGTAACTCTGGCAGTTGTTGCCGTCCTGTACCTGTCCTGCAGGTGTGATGTTCGGAAGTACCGATCCTGTGCAGGTGTTGTTACACGTGGTCTGCCACTGCGAGGACGATCAGCTGTCCGTCCTGTCTCCCTGTAGCACTGTCTTAGGCGTCTCACAGTACAGACATTGTAATTTATTTCCCTGGCCACATCTGCAGTCCTCATGCCTCCTTGCAACATGCCTAAGGCACGTTCACGCAGATGAGCACAGACCCTGGGCATCTTTCTTTTAGTGTTTTTCCAGAGTCAGTAGAAAGGCCTCTTTCTTTTTTTGCTGAGTTTACCTTTCCATTCAGTGAGTTCAGATCAGTACATAGATAGGCTCGATGTCACTCCTATCAATTTTGGCTGAAGTAGAATCAGTCCTTGTTCTTACCACTGAGGAGGCGGAGTTAATGCTGGCGCCATCCGAGAGACCGTTCCTACGGTACATGCTCACGACGACGTGCAGCGGGGGAGGGGGGCGACCAAGGCCCTTAGCTGGACAGCACACATGACCTCTCATCCATATCTGGAACAAAAACAAAATGGAAGAATGTTCAAGGTTTCATTTTTGAATAGCAACAAGAAAAATGGGTCTGGGATGGAGCAACAGTCTACAAATAATAGGCTACATTTTTAGCAGGGGTTTCCAAAACGGTTTTGTGATGTAAAATGGGACACAAAACCAATTCGCAACACCACCTTACTGTTCTCTACTTGGCCCGAAACAAAAGAAGGCTTTAACAAGATGAACCACCTCATTGGAAATAGACCTTACAGTTGAAGCAAATATCCCACAACTGCAAAGCAAACAACGTGATCCTTCAGGTCAAGACTGAACAGGGTAATTCCACAGTGACACTTCGACATAGATTTAAAAAAAAAAAAAATATTTTACCTTTATTTAAGGTTTATTTAACTAGGCAAGTCAGTTTAGAACAAATTCTTATTTTCCACTGTTCCTAGGCTGTCATTGAAAATAAGAATTTGTTCTAAACTGACTTGCCTAGTTAAATAAACCTTGTGTTTCACAGGTTAACTGCCTGTTCACGGGCAGAACTACAGATTTGTACCTTGTCAGCTCAGGGGTTTGAACTCACAACCTTCCGGTTGCTAGTCCAACGCTCTAACCACTAGGCTACCCTGCCGCCCCAATTTACCAAGTTGTTGTTTTTTGTACTTCCCAATTTTGTGATATCCACCTGGTAGTAGTGGTCCACCTGGTAGTAGTGGTCCACCTGGTAGTAGTGGTCCACCTGGTAGTAGTGGTCCACCTGGTAGTATCCACCTGGTAGTATCCACCTGGTAGTATCCACCTGGTAGTATCCACCTGGTAGTATCCACCTGGTAGTAGTGGGTCTAATTATGGATATGAAAGTAACTTTCCTTGTGTTTCACAAGTTTGGACAGCACAGTAGAGTAAAGTTCAGTACAGTGCAGTAGAGTACAGTATAATATACTGCATCTTTGTATTGTACTGCTCTACTAACTGTACGATTCAAACCTGTGAAACATACGTCTATAATAGGGTTTAGATTTGGTCCAGTCCGGTCCGTCTGTGGACGTTACCATCAATGCCAAGGTGGACTGACCTCCGGTGCTCAGTGGGTGAGGATGCTGGATACAGCACGACAGGGTCAGTAAGAGCTGGGAGAGGTGACATTAACTGAAGAGTGGGAGGGAGGGAGGAGTTGTCCACTCTTGGTTTGACCATCAGACAACAGAAAGACAAATAAAAGAGCTATGAGCTGAACATAACAGTATGTCAGTGGAAGGGAGGACAGTAACAGGAGACACTATGAGCTGAACATAACAGTCAGTGGAAGAGAGGACAGTAACAGGAGACACTGAGCTGAACATAAGTCAGTAGAAGGGAGGACAGTAACAGTGGAAGAGAGGACAGTAACAGGAGACACTGAGCTGAACATAACAGTCACAGTAACAGTGGAAGAGTAGAGGACAGTAACAGGAGACACTATGAGCTGAACATAACAGTCAGTGGAAGGGAGGACAGTAACAGGAGACACTATGAGCTGAACATAACAGTCAGTAGAAGGGAGGACAGTAGCAGGAGACACTATGAGCTGAACATAACAGTCAGTGGAAGAGAGGACAGTAACAGGAGACACTAAAGAGAGGACAGTAACAGGAGACACTATGAGCTGAACATAACAGCCAGTAGAAGGGAGGACAGTAACAGGAGACACTATGAGCTGAACATAACAGTATGTCAGTGGAAGGGAGGACAGTAGCAGGAGACACTATGAGCTGAACATAACAGCCAGTAGAAGGTGAAGGAGGACAGTAACAGGAGACACTATGAGCTGAACATAACAGCCAGTAGAAGGGAGGACAGTAACAGGAGACACTATGAGCTGAACATAACAGTATGTCAGTGGAAGGGAGGACAGTAACAGGAGACACTATGAGCTGAACATAACAGTATGTCAGTGGAAGGGAGGACAGTAACAGGAGACACTATGAGCTGAACATAACAGTCAGTGGAAGGGAGGACAGTAACAGGAGACACTATGAGCTGAACATAACAGTATGTCAGTGGAAGGGAGGACAGTAACAGGAGACACTATGAGCTGAACATAACAGTCAGTGGAAGGGAGGACAGTAACAGGAGACACTATGAGCTGAACATAACAGTCAGTGGAAGGGAGGACAGTAACAGGAGACACTATGAGCTGAACATAACAGTCAGTGGAAGGGAGGACAGTAACAGGAGACACTATGAGCTGAACATAACAGTCAGTGGAAGGGAGGACAGTAACAGGAGACACTATGAGCTGAACATAACAGTATAACAGTCAGTGGAAGGAGGACAGTCAGTGGAAGGGAGGACAGTAAACAGGAGACACTATGAGCTGAACATAACAGTATGTCAGTGGAAGGGAGGACAGTAAACAGGAGACACTATGAGCTGAACATAACAGTCAGTGGAAGAGAGGACAGTAAACAGGAGACACTATGAGCTGAACATAACAGTCAGTGGAAGAGAGGACAGTAAACAGGAGACACTATGAGCTGAACATAAGTCAGTGGAAGAGAGGACAGTAAACAGGAGACACTATGAGCTGAACATAAGTCAGTGGAAGACAACAGGAGACACTATGAGCTGAACATAACAGTCAGTGGAAGGAGGACAGTAACAGGAGACACTATGAGCTGAACATAACAGTATGTCAGTGGAAGGGAGGACAGTAACAGGAGACACTATGAGCTGAACATAACAGTCAGTGGAAGGGAGGACAGTAACAGGAGACACTATGAGCTGAACAGCTGAACAGTAACAGGAGACACTATGAGCTGAAC
This sequence comes from Oncorhynchus tshawytscha, assembly GCF_018296145.1. Taxonomy (NCBI): domain Eukaryota; kingdom Metazoa; phylum Chordata; class Actinopteri; order Salmoniformes; family Salmonidae; genus Oncorhynchus; species Oncorhynchus tshawytscha. The sequence continues at coordinate 44,611,774 of NC_056448.1, read as the reverse complement.
ATAACAGTCAGTGGAAAGGAGGACAGTAGCAGGAGACACTATGAGCTGAACATAACAGTCAGTGGAAAGGAGGACAGTAATAGGAGACACTATGAGCTGAACATAACAGTATGTCAGTGGAAGGGAGGACAGTATTAGGAGACACTATGAGCTGAACATAACAGTCAGTGGAAAGGAGGACAGTATTAGGAGACACTATGAGCTGAACATAACAGTCAGTGGAAAGGAGGACAGTAAACAGGAGACACTATGAGCTGAACATAACAGTCAGTGGAAAGGAGGACAGTATTAGGAACACTAGAGCTGAACATAACAGTCAGTAGAAGGGAGGACAGTAACAGGAGACACTATGAGCTGAACATAACAGCCAGTGAGAAGGGAGGACAGTAAACAGGAGACACTATGAGCTGAACATAACAGTATGTCAGTGGAAGGGAGGACAGTAACAGGAGACACTATGAGCTGAACATAACAGTATGTCAGTGGAAGGGAGGACAGTAACAGGAGACACTATGAGCTGAACATAACAGTATGTCAGTGGAAGGGAGGACAGTAACAGGAGACACTATGAGCTGAACATAACAGTATGTCAGTGGAAGGGAGGACAGTAGCAGGAGACACTATGAGCTGAACATAACAGTCAGTGGAAGGGAGGACAGTAACAGGAGACACTATGAGCTGAACATAACAGTCAGTGGAAGGGAGGACAGTAACAGGAGACACTATGAGCTGAACATAACAGTCAGTGGAAGAGAGGACAGTAACAGGAGACACTATGAGCTGAACATAACAGTATGTCAGTGGAAGGGAGGACAGTAACAGGAGACACTATGAGCTGAACATAACAGTCAGTGGAAGGGAGGACAGTAACAGGAGACACTATGAGCTGAACATAACAGTCAGTGGAAGGGAGGACAGTAACAGGAGACACTATGAGCTGAACATAACAGTCAGTAGAAGGGAGGACAGTAACAGGAGACACTATGAGCTGAACATAACAGCCAGTAGAAGGGAGGACAGTAACAGGAGACACTATGAGCTGAACATAACAGTATGTCAGTGGAAGGGAGGACAGTAACAGGAGACACTATGAGCTGAACATAACAGTATGTCAGTGGAAGGGAGGACAGTAACAGGAGACACTATGAGCTGAACATAACAGTATGTCAGTGGAAGGGAGGACAGTAACAGGAGACACTATGAGCTGAACATAACAGTATGTCAGTGGAAGGGAGGACAGTAGCAGGAGACACTATGAGCTGAACAACAACAGTCAGTGGAAGGGAGGACAGTAACAGGAGACACTATGAGCTGAACAGTAAGTCAGTGGCTGAACATAACAGAGTGGAAGGACAGTAACAGGAGACACTATGAGCTGAACATAACAGTCAGTGGAAGGGAGGACAGTAACAGGAGACACTATGAGCTGAACATAACAGTCAGTGGAAGGGAGGACAGTAACAGGAGACACTAGGAGCTGAACATAACAGTCAGTGGAAGGGAGGACAGTAACAGGAGACACTATGAGCTGAACATAACAGTCAGTAGAAGGGAGGACAGTAACAGGAGACACTATGAGCTGAACATAACAGTCAGTGGAAGAGAGGACAGTAACAGGAGACACTATGAGCTGAACATAACAGTCAGTGGAAGAGAGGACAGTAACAGGAGACACTATGAGCTGAACATAACAGTCAGTGGAAGGGAGGACAGTAGCAGGAGACACTATGAGCTGAACATAACAGTCAGTGGAAGTGAGGACAGTAAACAGGAGACACTATGAGCTGAACATAACAGTCAGTGGAAGGGAGGACAGTAACAGGAGACACTATGAGCTGAACATAACAGTATGTCAGTGGAAGGGAGGACAGTATTAGGAGACACTATGAGCTGAACATAACAGTCAGTGGAAAGGAGGACAGTAACAGGAGACACTATGAGCTGAACATAACAGTCAGTGGAAAGGAGGACAGTATTAGGAGACACTATGAGCTGAACATAACAGTCAGTGGAAAGGAGGACAGTAACAGGAGACACTATGAGCTGAACATAACAGTCAGTGGAAAGGAGGACAGTAACAGGAGACACTATGAGCTGAACATAACAGTCAGTGGAAAGGAGGACAGTATTAGGAGACACTATGAGCTGAACATAACAGTCAGTGGAAGAGAGGACAGTAACAGGAGACACTATGAGCTGAACATAACAGTCAGTGGAAGGGAGGACAGTAGCAGGAGATACTATGAGCTGAACATAACAGTCAGTGGAAAGGAGGACAGTAGCAGGAGACACTGTGAGCTGAACATAACAGTCAGTGGAAAGGAGGACAGTATTAGGAGATGACACTATGGTTTGTAACTTAATTCAGTTGCATTAAAATTCAGTTGCATTTTTTTCCTTCTAAAGTTTGAACCACTTAATAATTCATATACAAAATGCATATCAGTAAAAAAACAAAACCACTAGAACTAATTTGGTAGGTCCATTACTTACTGTGAACTTTCATAATGCAACCCTCCTTACGAGGGAGAGAAATGTGAAAATATCTTAAAAATATGTAGGTTTTTGAAAACAAGGCACACAAGGGAATATTTCTTTAAAAACTTACAGAAGGTAAACAATTTATCCAAAAACGAAATATAAAAGTGTTGATATTAGTTGGCAGGGGCCTTTAGTTAGTTCATCCATTCCTGAAGCCGGTTAAGAATTTCTGGTCGATTTTTTTCCAAGACCCCCTTTTGCATCTGTTCATGTAGAAATCAAAGCCTTTAACTTACGCCTCATTTTTAAGACGGGGAAATGGTTGAAAAATGTATCAATGCCTTCACCTTCAACCCCCCCCCCCCCAAAAATACTTTGCTTCGTTTGACACCCAATTTAACATGCTCCTACAAACGTCTCATGTTGGTGCTCATTGGTACTTTGATGGTATAGCTTAATGACATAAATAAAGGAGGCAGGAAATAGCAGGTGCAGTCAGGGTGAGGAAAGCTTGAACATTGTTATCTTAATTTGCAATTAAATCAGAGTGAGATTAAATCAGCGAGAGATTAAATCAGAGAGAGATTAAATCAGAGAGAGATTAAATCAGAGAGAGATTAAATCATAGTATGAAAGCGTACATAGAGCTTAGAGAAAGTTCACACAAACCATTTTCTAGATGGACAGGTCCTAGTAGCCTATTAGCATTACTAAGTGATTGGTCAATTCGGGTCAAATGAGCCACGGTGCCATGTGATTGGACAATTCAAGGCATTGGTCAAATGAACCATGGCGCCAGTGAGTGAGTGGCATTTCTCCGACCACAACACACGGTTGGACGAACGGATAATATAGAGAACATTTCAGATTTTTTCGAAGGTGAAACATACAGAAGTTTCTTTGGAGAGGAGTTCCATGCCATCATCCAAAAGCAGATGTGTGTGTGTGTGTGCGCCATGACTCAGTCACGCCAACAAATTCTAGGTAAACTTGCCGCTTAAATTCATTGCGCAACCAAGCACATTTTCTACAAGCGCGCGGAGGTGGATGGACTGGCAGACGAGGCTATCTGGCCGTCAGAGAGGGAACTCATAGGAAAGTCTTTGACTTTTACAATGGAAATCGGCACACACGTACAAAAAGGATGAAACATTACTGTTTTATGGAACGGCTGCACGCCAGCCTGGAAATTTTAAACAGCTGAGACTTTTTCAAGGACATTATAACCCTACTTTTATATAGAAAAAAATGTGGGGGGAAATATCAATAAAGCAAGCTGCAGTCTCATTTCAATTTTATTAACATTTTTCACAAGTCAAAGCGATTCATAAGATGCTGACAATGGCAAATTAATTAAAAAACAATTTTTAAAAATGATTAGTAAAAATACAGTGAAATGGAACTGAAAGGCAGACTGAATAAACCTAGATAAAAGCTAGATAAAACAGTTCAGAGTTCAACACGATTGTTCCCTCCATGTTAGACACCAAGCTCAAAGCACTGGGTCTGGACACCACCCTCTGCAACTGGATCCTGGACTTCCTGATGGGCCGACTACAGGCTGTGAGGATTGGCAACTCCTCCACGACGACTCTTAACATAGGGGCCACCCAAGGGTGTGTCCTCAGTCCTCTGCTGTACTCTCTGTTGGCTTTGCACGACACTAACTCCATCATCACGTTTACTGACGACACCACGGTTGTAGGCCTGATAACCAACCAAGACGAGTCAGCCAATGGGGAGGTGGTAAGTGAACCGGCATTGTGATGCCAGGACAATGACCTCTCCCTCAACGTCAGATAAACAAAGGAGTTTGTTGACTTCAGGAAGCAGAGGTGGTGGGGGGTCCATAGGACTGTAGTAGAGAGAGTCAGCAGGTTTAAGTTCCTCTGTGTCCACATCACCAAGGACTTAACATGGACCAACAACACCACCACTCGTCAAGATGGCGCAACAGCGTCTCTACTTCCTAAGACGGCTGTAGAAATGTGGCATGCATCCCCGGGTCCCCTGCAAATACTACCAACGATACGCCTGCACCATCGAGAGCGCCCTGACCGGTTGCATCACGGCCTGGTACAGGAATTGCTCCGTCCGCAACAACCGTAAGGCCCTTCAGCGGTTGGTGAAGACAGCCCAGTACATCAACTTGGACCATGCTCCCCACCCATCCAGGACATCGACTAGAAAGGTTTCTCTGAGTCGCCGTACCTTGGCACCCATATAGATATACACACACGCTGCTAACAGATGTATTATTAATGCTAAATACTGCACAATTAGAAAAATAAAAAAATCCTCCACAAAAACACGTGTATATAAATTGGACTGTAAATTGTTGCTTCGTGTTTTATACTGATATGTATTAAACGCTAAACTGTTTATTCTATTCTGCTCAGCCTTTCACGACATTGTTTAGAGATTTTTCAATTCTCCCTGACTATCTTGCATTTTATTTTGGTGATTGTTAGTTCTCAAAGATTATATTATTTAAAAAATATATTAGGTCCATTATCTTTTTTTATCATGTGGGTTTGAATCGTTTAAGTTTTTACACTGAAAGCATTTTTCCATTACAAAAACGTAGAATACTTTTAGGCCCGAAAAGAAGAAAACGCTTAGGCAGCCCACCCAAAACGCTTAGGCAGCCCCCCCAAAACTCTTAAGCCCACCCAAAACTCTTAGGCAGCCCACCCAAAACTCTTAGGCAGCCCACCCAAAACTCTAGGCAGCCCACCCAAAACTCTTAGGCAGCCCACCCAAAACTCTTAGGCAGCCCACCCAAAACACTTAGGCAGCCCACCCAAAACACTTAGGCAGCCCACCCAAAACACTTAGCAGCCCACCCAAAACACTTAGGCAGCCCACCCAAAACACTTAGGCAGCCCACCCAAAACGCTTAGGCAGCCCACCCAAAACGCTTAGGCAGCCCACCCAAAACGCTTAGGCAGCCCACCCAAAACGCTTAGGCAGCCCACCCAAAACGCTTAGGCAGCCCACCCAAAACGCTTAGGCAGCCCACCCAAAACGCTTAGGCAGCCCACCCAAAAACGCTTAGGCAGCCCACCCAAAAACGCTTAGGCAGCCCACCCAAAACGCTTAGGCAGCCCACCCAAAACGCTTAGGCAGCCCACCCAAAACGCTTAGGCAGCCCACCCAAAAACGCTTAGGCAGCCCACCCAAAACGCTTAGGCAGCCCACCCAAAACGCTTAGGCAGCCCACCCAAAACGCTTAGGCAGCCCACCCAAAACGCTTAGGCAGCCCACCCAAAACGCTTAGGCAGCCCACCCAAAACGCTTAGGCAGCCCACCCAAAACTCTTAGGCAGCCCACCCAAAACTCTTAGGCAGCCCACCCAAAACTCTTAGGCAGCCCACCCAAAACTCTTAGGCAGCCCACCCAAAACACTTAGGCAGCCCACCCAAAACACTTAGGCAGCCCACCCAAAACACTTAGGCAGCCCACCCAAAACACTTAGGCAGCCCACCCAAAACACTTAGGCAGCCCACCCAAAACACTTAGGCAGCCCACCCAAAACACTTAGGCAGCCCACCCAAGGATTTCAATGGTAGAAAAATCCCTGGATGCTCATCCTGTACATATGACTAATAAAACTGGAAACTCAAACTGTAAAACCAAACCTTAGGTCTACCATCCCAGGCACACACACACACAGAGACAGAGAGAGACAGAGAGAGACAGAGAGAGACAGAGAGAGACAGAGACAGAGAGAGACAGAGACAGAGAGAGACACAGAGACACAGAGAGACACAGAGAGACACAGAGAGACACAGAGAGACACAGAGAGACAGAGACAGAGAGAGAGAGACAGACAGACACACACAGAGGGAGAGAGAGAGAGAGACAGACACACAGAGGGAGAGAGAGAGAGACACACACAGAGGGAGAGAGAGAGACAGACACACAGAGGGAGAGAGAGAGACAGACACACAGAGGGAGAGAGAGAGAGCAGACACACAGAGGGAGAGAGAGAGAGAGACAGACACACAGAGGGAGAGAGAGAGAGAGAGACAGACACACACACACACAGGGAGGGAGAGAGACACACACACACACACACACAGAGGGAGAGAGAGAGACAGACACACACACACACAGAGGGAGAGAGAGAGACAGACACACACACACAGAGGGAGAGAGAGAGACACACACAGAGGGACAGACACCCACACACACACACACACAGAGGGAGAGAGAGAGACAGACACACACACACACACAGAGGGAGAGAGAGAGACAGACACACACAGAGGGAGAGAGAGAGAGACACACAGAGGGAGACAAAGATTAATAACTAAACTTGAAATGTGTCTTTGCACAAAAGGCCAACCAGGTTGATTTGCAATACTAAGACGCCCCCTTGTGTAAGGACATAGAACTGCAAGTGAATGTTAAGTGATCATATTCACAACAGAACAGCTTTGGACAACCTAGGGAGGCAAACTACAAAGCAGAATGAATGAGCTAGTTAACTTTGATAAGCTACAGCTTGCATTAGTAAATGACAATACACACTTAATCCTACATTATATGATATAAGCTTATACTGTCCTCAGTTGTGCACCACCCTATGGGGCCCTGGTGAAAAGTAGTGCACCACCCTATGGGGCCCTGGTGAAAAGTAGTGCACCACCCTATGGGGCCCTGGTGAAAAGTAGTGCACCACCCTATGGGGCCCTGGTGAAAAGTAGTGCACCACCCTATGGGGCCCTGGTGAAAAGTAGTGCACCACCCTATGGGGCCCTGGTGAAAAGTAGTGCACCACCCTATGGGGCCCTGGTGAAAAGTAGTGCACCACCCTATGGGGCCCTGGTGAAAAGTAGTGCACCACCCTATGGGGCCCTGGTGAAAAGTAGTTCACCACCCTATGGGGCCCTGGTGAAAAGTAGTTCACTACCCTATGGGGCCCTGGTGAAAAGTAGTTCACTACCCTATGGGGCCCTGGTGAAAAGTAGTGCACTACCCTATGGGGCCCTGGTGAAAAGTAGTGCACTACCCTATGGGGACCTGGTGAAAAGTAGTGCACCACCCTATGGGGCCCTGGTGAAAAGTAGTGCACCACCCTATGGGGCCCTGGTGAAAAGTAGTGCACAGTATAGTCTGATAGGGGCAGCAATTCACAGATGATATTGATTGAGCATTTACACCACTGTGGCCCGGACATAATTCCATTAGAATACAAGGGCCCGGGGATGTAAGTGACAAGCATTTAAACAACAACAACATCAGTGGAACGACTGGGAAGACGTGTTACGAATAACGCATTTACTTTTTTTTTGCCAAGCGTCAGGTCTTGTCTGTCAAGTTTCTAAAAACAGCCATGTGTCTAGATGTCCTGATGTCCTGATGTCACTCAGGAAAGAAGCTCAGTAGATTTCCCCGTCACGACCAACATCGGCACAGATGAAACAAGTAATTGAAAAGCTTTTCCCTAACCCCAAGGTAGGTCAGAGAGGACCTGGTACCTACACCCTAACCCCAAGGTAGGTCAGAGAGGACCTGGTACCTACACCCTAACCCCAAGGTAGGTCAGAGAGGACCTGGTACCTACACCCTAACCCCAAGGTAGATCAGAGAAGACCTGGTACCTACACCCTAACCCCAAGGTAGATCAGAGAAGACCTGGTACCTACACCCTAACCCCAAGGTAGATCAGAGAGGACCTGGTACCTACACCCTAACCCCAAGGTAGATCAGAGAGGACCTGGTACCTACACCCTAACCCCAAGGTAGATCAGAGAGGACCTGGTACCTACACCCTAACCCCAAGGTAGATCAGAGAGGACCTGGTACCTACACCCTAACCCCAAGGTAGATCAGAGAAGACCTGGTACCTACACCCTAACCCCAAGGTAGATCAGAGAGGACCTGGTACCTACACCCTAACCCCAAGGTAGGTCAGAGAGGACCTGGTACCTACACCCTAACCCCAAGGTAGATCAGAGAAGACCTGGTACCTACACCCTAACCCCAAGGTAGATCAGAGAAGACCTGGTACCTACACCCTAACCCCAAGGTAGATCAGAGAGGACCTGGTACCTACACCCTAACCCCAAGGTAGATCAGAGAGGACCTGGTACCTACACCCTAACCCCAAGGTAGATCAGAGAGGACCTGGTACCTACACCCTAACCCCAAGGTAGATCAGAGAGGACCTGGTACCTACACCCTAACCCCAAGGTAGATCAGAGAAAACCTGGTACCTACACCCTAACCCCAAGGTAGATCAGAGAGGACCTGGTACCTACACCCTAACCCCAAGGTAGATCAGAGAAGACCTGGTACCTACACCCTAACCCCCAAGGTAGATCAGAGAGGACCTGGTACCTACACCCTAACCCCAAGGTAGATAAGAGAAAACCTGGTACCTACACCCTAACCCCAAGGTAGATCAGAGAGGACCTGGTACCTACACCCTAACCCCAAGGTAGATCAGAGAGGACCTGGTACCTACACCCTAACCCCAAGGTGGGTCAGAGAGGACCTGGTACCTACACGCTAAACCTAAAGGTAGGTCAGAGAAGACCTGGTACCTACACCCTAACCCCAAGGTAGATCAGAGAGGACCTGGTACCTACACCCTAACCCCAAGGTAGGTCAGAGAAGACCTGGTACCTACGCCCTAACCCCAAGGGAGATCTGAGAGGACTGGAGGTAAGCAGTGCTACCTCTATATTGCACTCTGATAGACCATGTTGAATGTAATGTATTGCTTATACTTATCCAATCTTCTAAGACAGTGGTTCCCCAACTACACCTCGGGTCCCCTAAACGTTCCACCTCAGTGCCTTCATTCTGTAGTTCAGTGGTCCTCAAACCTCACCTAGACCTTCCATCTCAGTGCCTTCATTCTGTAATTCAGTGGTCCTCAAACCTCACCTAGACCTTCCATCTCAGTGCCTTCATTCTGTAATTCAGTGGTCCTCAAACCTCACCTAGACCTTCCATCTCAGTGCCTTCATTCTGTAATTCAGTGGTCCTCAAACCTCACCTAGACCTTCCATCTCAGTGCCTTCATTCTGTAATTCAGTGGTCCTCAAACCTCACCTAGACCTTCCATCTCAGTGCCTTCATTCTGTAATTCAGTGGTCCTCAAACCTCACCTAGACCTTCCATCTCAGTGCCTTCATTCTGTAATTCAGTGGTCCTCAAACCTCACCTAGACCTTCCATCTCAGTGCCTTCATTCTGTAATTCAGTGGTCCTCAAACCTCACCTAGACCTTCCATCTCAGTGCCTTCATTCTGTAATTCAGTGGTCCTCAGACATCTTGTAACATTAACCAGTAGAGGGCAGCATACCTATCTTTACTGGTTGTGGTCACGCACCACAGGAGCAAAAGGCTGAGATTGCAAACTGGCACGGTATCTCTTCATCATTTTCTTTGCCCTACTTCTCTCCAGCAGCAAACAGAAGACTCTTAATATATAACTAACCAGGGAAGCCCCACTGACTGGCTGGTGTAGTGGTGGTCATCTGAGAGGAAGGAGGCACTTCTGCAGTAATGTTTCCACCTCTGTAAGATGCTTCAAGACGTTCTGCATCACTAATCTATGAAGGTGAGATGGGGAGGAGGGCGAGAGATGGGGAGGAGAGCGAGAGATGGGGAGGAGAGCGAGAGATGGGGAGGAGAGCGAGAGATGGGGAGGAGAGCGAGAGATGGGGAGGAGAGCGAGAGATGGGGAGGAGAGCGAGAGATGGGGAGGAGAGCGAGAGATGGGGAGGAGAGAGAGATGGGGAGGAGAGCGAGAGATGGGGAGGAGAGCGAGAGATGGGGAGGAGAGCGAGAGATGGGGAGGAGAGCGAGAGATGGGGAGGAGAGCGAGAGATGGGGAGGAGAGCGAGAGATGGGGAGGAGAGAGAGAGATGGGGAGGAGAGAGATGAGGAGAGCGAGGGGGGAGGAGAGCGAGAGATGGGGAGGAGAGAGATGGGGAGGAGAGCGAGATGGGGAGGAGAGCGAGATGGGGAGGAGAGAGAGATGGGGAGGAGAGAGAGATGGGGAGGAGAGAGAGATGGGGAGGAGAGAGAGATGAGGAGGAGAGAGCGATGAAGGAGAGATAGCGCTACAGACATGCTCAGAGAAAGCTCCTGATTTATTAATCTTTTTAGTTTTTAAAATGAGACTGATTCAAATCTAAAAAGAAATGAAATAATGAACAACTCTATTCAATGAGAATATACATTTTTTAAATGAAGTCAATTTGACTCTTCCTAACTAGCGACACAACAAAAACCTAGCCATCAAGCTAACCGGCGGTTTTATCGCGGGGGAGCCACTAGTAATACCTGCAGTTTTCGGTTTGGCTATTTGTTTCAAGTGTATTAGTCTATAAATAAATCTCTTTGCCAAAATTCATCATCTCTCCCATGTCTTATTCAACTAGTAGTAGTTCTGAAATGTTTACTGCCTACATTTTACTCCCTCCTCTATGTTTAATACAACACACATACATTAATTATTCATTTTGGTTGCCTATCCTGACGAAGTTTGTTCTATAGAAAGTACAGTTGAAGTCAGAAGTTTATATACACTTAGGTTGGAGTCATTGAAACTCGTTTTTCAACCACTCCACAAATGTCTTAACTATAGTTTTGGCAAGTCAATTAGGACATCTACTTTGTGCATGACACAAGTATTTTTTCCAACAATTGTTTACAGACAGATTATTTCACTGTACCACGATTCCAGTGGGTCAGAAGTGTACATACACTAAGTTGACTGTGCCTTTAAACAGCTTGGAAAATTCCAGAAAATGATGTCATGGCTTTAGAAGCTTCTGATGGGCTAATTGACATCATTTGAGCCAATTGGAGGAGTACCTGTGGATGTATTTCAAGGCCTACCTTCAAGCTCAGTGCCTCTGCTAAAAGCATGGGAAAAATCAAAAGAAAAATCAGCCAAGACCTCCAAACTGGAGACGTCCACAAGTCTGGTTCATCCTGGGGAGTACTTTCCAAACGCCTGAAGGTACCACGTTCATCTGTACAAACAATAGTACGCAAGTATAAACACCATGGGATCACGCAGCCGTCATACAGCTCAAGAAGGAGACGCATTCTGTCTCCTAGAGGTGAACGTACCTTGGGTGAAAAGTGCAAATCAATCCATGAACAACAGCAAAGGACCGTTTGAAGATGCTGGAGGAAACCGGTACAAAAGTATCTATATTCACAGTAAAACGAGTCCTATATCGACATGACCTGAAAGGCCGCTCAGCAAGGAAAAAGCCACTGCTCCTATACCACCATAAAAAAAAGCCTGACCACAGTTTGCAACTGCACATGGGGACAAAGATCATACTATTTGGCCATAATGACCATCGTTATGTTTAGAGGAAAAAGGAGGCTTGCAAGCCGAAGAACACCATCCATTTCAGCAGGCAAGAAAATGGCCTTGCCGAAATCCCCCTTCTAATTTCCTTAATTTTGTCAGAGTTAAATACTTTCTATAGAACAAACTTCACTTCAGGATAGGCAACATAAATGAACTATTAATGTATGCGTGTTGTATTAAACATAGAGGAGGGAGTAAAACATAGGCAAGCAGTAAACATTTCAGAACAACTACGAGTTGAGTAAGACAAAGATTTATTTATAGACTAATACACTCGAAACAAATAGCCAAACCGAAAACTGCAGATATTACTAGTGGCTCCCTGCGATCAAACCGCCTTAAATTAAATGAAAAGCAGCCTAACACAGAACCGAAACCGGCTGCGCGACACAGGTTAAAATATCAAAACAAACTCTGAACCAATGACATTAATTTGGGGACAGGTCGAAAAGCATTAAACATGTATGGAAATTTAGCTAGTTAGCTTGCTGTTGCTAGCTAATTTGTCCTGGGATATAAACATTGAGTTGTTATTTTACCTGAACTGCACAAGGTCCTCTACTCCGACAATTAATCCACACATAAAACGGTCAACCGAATCGTTTAGTCATCCGAATAGTCATCTCTCCTCCTTCCAGGCTTTTTCCATCTTTGAACTTATATGGTGATGCATCTAAACTTTCATTATATTACCACGACAACCGGTAAAACGGTTTCTCTTTCAATCACCCATGTGGGTATAACCAATGAGGAGATGGCACGTGGGTACCTGCTTCTATAAACCAATGAGGAGATGGGAGAGGCAGGACTTGCAGCGCGACCTGCGTCATAAATAGAAAGGAGTTCTATTTTAGACGCTCGTGAGCAGTGTGGGTGCAATAACTGATTTCTAAATTTATTTTGCGACGCTCGCGCACGCGACGTGTCCGGTCTTGTCAGCATGTAACGTGATCATTGACAGCTGCCTTGAAGGACACACATTTTTAAAAAAATGTTTTCTGCTACTAAGATCAGTGGAATGTAGGCTAAACTGACAACGGAGTGAAGAGCAGAAATCTCAACTCGCAGGCAAGTCGCAGCAATGAAGAATTGAGTGTGTGCGCGTTCACACGTGCAACAGTCATCAAATGATGAACGATATTGCAATGCTGTATTTCGCCATTTCTTGGCTTGCAACGTCTCGCTCAAATTCAGTAAAGTAGGACTATGAATGAGTAGGCTGAGCTCTTCTACACACAACAGATCGGAGACAAAACACACGCTGGCGTTTTACATAGCGAGGAGAAAAGAGCAGGCGAGCCAACGTGGGCTCGGGGGAGGAATGATCAGGGCAAGCAGACAGAACCGTGCGCGTAGGCTATATATCTGTATCTAGTAATGGATTGTCTAGAAATGCTCGTAAATTCACTAAAACTTTGTATGCATCTTCCTGTAGGTTTTCGCTCCAACTTCAGTTGTAGCCTAACTAATCTGTTTCATTGTATCAACAAACTAAGATTTGGAATCGGGTGCCCTAGATTCTTGTTGGGAGTGAAAACCTACAGGAATAGGGTTGAGAGCCGCTAAATTTTGGGGAAATGGTCAATTCACTTTCTGATCCGTAAAACACAGTAATTTGCAAATACAGTTCAGTTGCTGAAATCAGCAGGAAGAGGGGGCATTGTTATTAGGAAGGACGTCTATACCATGGATCACTAAAATAGATTATTTTCACATTTCCTCAATTTAAATATTATGGGGAGACCTATACATTTGGCAGCCTAGCACGAGTTATGCGTGTAGCCTCTAATCGTCTAGACAGAAATATATTCACGCCTACAATAAAAACCTCCCGTCATAAGAGTCAATTCTAAAAAAATAATAAATGGAATTACAGGGGGCAGTTTTGAAAAACCAAGCACATGCTTGGATAATAATTACAAAACCAACGTCCTTAGCAATACTCGTCCGAATAGGGCTCGAACATGACAAATAATAGGCTTATCAGCGTGGAGTGCACCGCATCACCCCATGGGATCCTTCAAGGCTGCACACAGCAGAAATATCACTGAACTATTCTAGTTGCTGTACACCACCTTCTAGATTCAAACAAACAGGCCTTTTAAAGGCTAAATTGATGAGCAAATGGGCAGCATCATGCTCACCGTCAGCCCTCTAGAACGCGAATGTAATCTTCCTAATAGGACTCTGCAGTAATGGAGGTGGTGTGTGTGCGCATCCGTTTCAGTGTGTGCTGGGAGTCGAGCAAGAGTCGACTCCTACGACTAAGCACAGGAGCCGGGATCGTGCACCACTAGTTACAACTAACTAGCGGTATACAAACAAAAAATGGTTGCGATGGCAACGGAGCGGCAGAAGAACAGAGAGGCAGCAGAACCCACCGGAACCATGCCCCCCTCCCCCCGCCCCCCTTAGCATCTAGTCCATCCTCTGCCATCCACAGGCCAGAAATGACAACGAGGAAAGCTTTTTAAAAACAGAAGCTACAAAAGGAGGCCAGAAACACTTTTCGCAGATCTCTACAAAATCAGTGATGTGAGTAATCTCATCTTTCTCATTGACCAGCCAAATGCATGGCTCACAGCAGTCTGCTCTCACTACCCATCCATAAAGAAAGAGGGAATCTGTAACACAGGGTTCCCCAACTGGAAATAACATGGTTTGAAACAGACTTTCAGACCATTAAGGAGTGCACCACCCACACCCAGAGAGGGCGCGAGAGAGAGAGAGCCACCCACACCCAGAGAGGGCGCGAGAGAGAGAGAGCCACCCACACCCAGAGAGGGCGCGAGAGAGAGAGACACACCCTTCCCCAGAGAGAGCAAGAGTGACACCCTCCCCCAGAGAGACTCAACCAGCACCCTCTCCACCCAAAAAGCCACATCCCCCTCAGTGCAGAGTAGGTTCAGACCCCTCCTCACTACCATGGCTGCCATGAGTTCACCAAACTGGAGGGGGAGGTTGTCCTTCTAAGGGTGAGCGTGAACAAACAGCAACCAGACATCCACACCTTAGAGAAGTCCTAACCAAGGTGTGGACAGAACAGGACAGCAGCACAGCTGAAAGAGGTCCAGCAAGAGAGAGCTGATCTAATAACGGAGGTGAGAAATCTACAAAAAGACAGAGCGAGCAGTAAATAACAAGATGACCACACTGAGGAGCTGCAGGAGAGTGAGAGAAAAGGCTGCAGGACCTCAACCCCAGAGTCTCTCAGATTCTTCAGTCAGCCCACTGACACCTACCTCTCTCAGACTATAGTAAAATCACAGTGTATCTGAGAAGAGCAGAACCAAACCATGAAGCATCAAGGCCCAATACAATGACATGCTAATAACAGGCCTATAGATGGTGTGCAAACAGTACAGGAATCTACCAAAAAGCTATTAGTAGCCAAAAAAATAATACAATCCCTCCTGGACAACCATTTTAGCCTTAACGTTCTCCTACAGCAATGCAGGTGTAAATTTGGCCGTTTGGAACATAATCAATATGTTAGGAGAATAAAAAATGGTTTGATAATGTTTGTAAAAATCTAACGAAGGCAATGAGAAATATCTAAAAATGACAAAACAGAACCAGACAAAAAAAAAAAAAGATACACCTTCGATATGGAGAAACACTGAAGCAATACAAACACACCCTAAGAACAAAAAAGGAACAGCACATTATAAAATCAGCCGGATGGAATTGAGGAATTGAATCCATATTCCAATTCTTCCAGAAGTGGTTTAATTCTAAGTTAAAAAACAAACCACATCATGATGAATTGGCTATCCAAAATGGTGATGTGGAGAAATCACTTTGCAGTAATATAACAGAGAGCCCAGAACAACAAGACATACAAAAACAATTACAAATCCTTGAATCAGCAGTCAAAGACTATCAGAATCCTGTAGATACCCCAATTACAGAAGAATAATTATTGGCAAAAGGCCTGTGGTACTGATGGTATTTTAAATAAAATTTACAGACCACAAATTAAAATTGGCCATACTCAAACTATTTAACATTACAAGTACTTCGCTACACCTGCAATAACACCCGCAATATCTGCAAAAAAATGTGGATGTGACTCACAAAATTTGATTATCCTCATCTGCAGGTATTTTCCCTGATATTTGGAACCAAGGAATGATCACACCAATCTATAAAAATGGAGACAAATTTGACCAAAAAAATAAAAATAAAAAAGAGGAATTTGCATTAACAGCAACTTGCGGAAAATTATCTGCAGTGTCATAAATAGCAGACTACTTCATGTCCTTGATAAACACAACGTCCTGAGTAGAAGCCACATTGCATTTTTTACCAAATGACCACATACCCTCCACACTGACAAACAAGTCAGACAAAACAAAGGCAAAAATCTTATGTTTTGTAGACTTCAAGAAAGCATTTGATTCAATTTGGCACAAAAAAAGGTATTTTTATTATTATAAACTAATGTGTTAAAGGAAAACATACATTATTAAATCAAAGTACACAAAAAAACAAAATGTGAGGTTAAAATTGGCAACAAGCAAACAGACCTTTTTCAGGTACGTGGTGTGAAACAGGGCTGCCCAATAAGTCCAACACTATTTAACATCTACATTAATGGAATTGGGCAAAAACATTAGAAGAATCTGCAGCACCTGGTCTTACCCTACACAACACTGAAATCAAGTGTCTGCCGTACGCAGATGACCTGGTGCTGCTGTCTCCCACTAAGGAGGAGTTACAGCAGCACCAAGATAATCTGTACAGGTTCTGTCAGACCTGGGCTCTGACATTTAACCTAAAAATAAATAAATAAATATATATATATATATATATATATATATATAAATATAAATATATATATATATATAAATATAAATATAAATATATATATAAATATAAATATAAATATAAATATATATATAAATATATATATAAATATAAATATATATATATATATATATATATATATATATATATATATATATATATATATATATATATATATATATATATATATATATTTTAAAAAAAGGGGTCTGGAAAATCAGGGTCACAAATATAAATTATATATGGACACTACACGTATCTAGGACAGAATATCAGCAACACTGGTAGCTTTCACACGGCTGTGAACGAGCTGAGAGACAAAGCAAGAAAAGGATTCTGCACCATTAAAAAGGAACATCAAAATTTCAATTAGAAACTGGCTCAAACATGTTCCTTCAGTTATAGAACCAGTTGCTTTATATGGCAGCGAAGTATGGGTTCCACTCTCTTATTATGAATTTACCAAATAGGACAAATATCCAATCAAAATACAGTATGCAGAGTTTTGCAAGTGTATTGCACAAATTAATGAATGACATTTTATTTTCATGTCAAATCACAAATTGGCAAACCAAGGAATTAATTTACACAAACATCACAATAGCAATTAAATGATCATTCTTCTGTTGACGTTGCAAGTGCAAAGAACACTCAAAATGGAGTATGTAGAGCAGAATTGGGCCAACACCACCTCCTTATTCAAATTGGGGGAAAAAGACAACATTTTACAACTATTTAAAAAAAAAAAAAAAAAAATTAGAAGAAACCTCAAACACAGCACTACAATGTCAAGAGATGAAAGAAGAGATGAGTCCCCTCAGCCAGATGGTTCTGAGGCTCAGTTCACCAACCCAACCCCTAGAGCCTCAAGACAGCACTCAGAAAATCTGGTCCAACCAAATTAATGACAAAGCAAAAAAAAAAAAAAATGGAGAGAGCGCGACCGGGGCGAGACGCGGAGAGAGAGAGCGACAGCGACCGGGCGAGAGAGAGAGAGAGCGACCTGGGCGAGACGCGGAGAGAGAGAGAGAGAGAGAGCGACCTGGGCGAGACGCGGAGAGAGAGAGAGAGAGAGAGCGACCTGGGCGAGACGCGGAGAGAGAGAGAGCGACCTGGGCGAGACGCGGAGAGAGAGAGAGCGACCTGGGCGAGACGCGGAGAGAGAGAGAGAGAGAGCGACCTGGGCGAGACGCGGAGAGAGAGAGAGAGAGAGAGCGACCTGGGCGAGACGCGGAGAGAGAGAGAGAGCGACCTGGGTGAGACGCGGAGAGAGAGAGAGAGAGAGAGAGAGAGCGAGCGACCTGGGCGAGACGCGGAGAGAGAGAGAGAGCGACCTGGGCGAGACGCGGAGAGAGAGAGAGAGAGAGAGACCTGGGCGAGACGCGGAGAGAGAGAGAGAGAGCGACCTGGGCGAGACGCGGAGAGAGAGAGAGAGAGAGAGAGAGAGCGACCTGGGCGAGACGCGGAGAGAGAGAGAGAGAGCGACCTGGGCGAGACGCGGAGAGAGAGAGAGAGA